>NC_057803.1:97130100-97155148 GCF_018294505.1 Triticum aestivum | reverse complement strand
GTTGCCGGAAAGGCTTATGGCGAAGAACTTCGTTGTTCTTGACGCCGGCTCCCGGCAAGGTCGTTGCCGGGAAGGCTTATGGCGAAGAACTTCGTCGTTCTTGACGCCGGCTCCCGGCAAGATCGTTGCCGGAAAGGCTTATGGCGAAGAACTTCGTTGTTCTTGACGCCGGCTCCCGGCAAGCTCGTTGGCGGAAAGGCTTATGGCGAAGAACTTCGTCGTTCTTGACGCCGGCTCCCGGCAAGATCGTTGCCGGAAAGGCTTATGGCGAAGAACTTCGTCGTTCTTGACGCTGAAGATGTTGGCCCTAAGGGCGTTGCCAGCCCCCGGGCCAAAACTGCGTTCAAACATAGCAAGTGATTAGCATCCGAAGTGCACTCAACTTGCTTGCGAATTTTGACTTTTGCTGCATATTCCCTATGCCTGCTGGAATGCTTTCCGGTGCGTACGATCCAGCCAGTAGCGCTTGAGGGAACAGGCCCTTAGCGGCTATTCGGGAACAATGCCTCCCGGAAAGGTTTACCTTCTTGGTTCTAGCGCAACCGCACGAGTTGCCGAGCGGACTCGAGGCAACATGGAGCGCAACTAGCCCCGAGAAGGCTCCTCGGCATACAGGTCTATGCAGAAATCTCAAATAAATAGCGCATGCTATCTTCCTGTTCAACCTCTCTTTGTACGTCCACCCTACGCTTTCTAGGGAAACTTGCCGGTGCAGGCACCCTTGCCGCGAGCGCCGAGTGCGGAACTTCAGCAGCCTGCTGGCGGGGTCGCTACCGACAAGCAATCTTGTCGCAACTAGTTGCAGCTCGCTTAAGTTGTTGAGCAGACTCGAAACAAAGTAAGGGCGCTAGCGGCTCACTTAAGTTGCTGAGCGGACTCGAAGCAAAGTAAGGGCGCTAGCATCTCGCTTAAGTTGTTGAGCGTACTCGAAACAAAATAAGGGCGCGACTAGCTACGAGTTGATTCTTCCGCACAGGTTTTCCGTACAAAGAACAAGATCTCCGAGGCGGATAACCTTATATAGTAAGGAAATATCTTAAGTTTTGCATGACTTAGCTTTTCCCGTCGCCGCACTAGCGTCGTTCTTTTGCTAGCCCGCTCCTTGGGAGCCATGACGATGAAGATCTAGCTTGCATGCACGCCGGATCGGGTTCGCACGATCTCGACGCCCCCTACCTGGCGCGCCAGAGATGTCGGGGGCGATGCTGATTCCCGCCAACACCTATGGGGACAGGGCCCCTTTTCGGTTCGGTGGGGGGCGGAGAGCGCACAAAGAGCGGATCGAGGCAGTGCACGCAGGCGATTTTACCCAGCTTCGAGCCGCACGGATGCGTAAAACCCTACTGCTGCTTGTTTGTGTATATTGGATTCTTGCTCAGGAGCGATGGACGCTGCCAAACTGAGATTGAGAGTGTTCCTGGTGTTGGACGAGCCAAACTGCCCGAGCCTCTGAATTTTTCGAACCTCCCCCTACGTTGCGCTTGGGCCTCCTTTTATACTTCTCAAGGGGTCACCGACAGGGGGCAACATAGACAAGAAGGGTAAAAATGGAAAAGGATGCGGTAGGTGCAGCTACCGCTACTGTGGATACAGTGCGCCCTACCTAACTCTGACGGCAGGGGACAAAGGCATTAAATGCCTGTCTGAGTCTCCTAAATAGTGCAAAAGGTGACCGTTAGGAGTGCCACCGTTTGCCATGATGGGCTTCTCTTCATCTCCGCTTGCCACCACGTACCCCTAGCTGCACGGCCTCCCGCCACGTGTGCTTGGGAGATTCCCAGAGTGACACGTTAGCAGGTAAGCTGGAGCGCGGGCGCGAAGTGGGGGTTTCCCGCGGCAAGCTCCTTGCCGCGGCTGTCGTCTTGTCGCGTCCGGGAGCTTGTCGCTCGCCGGATCTTGCCGGGACGCAGGGCGCATCGCGGCAAGCTTTCTTGGTATGTCTTGAGTGGCCTTCCCGGCAAGCTCCTCTTGCCGGGGTCTTGTCTCTTCCCGGCAAGCTCCTCTTGCCGGGGTCTTGGTTGGACTTCCCGGCAAGCTCCTCTTGTCGGGGCCTTGGTTTGAGTACTTTGTTCTTGAATGGTCTTCAAGGGAACCACGGAGGGTCCTGGCGGTCACCCGGCAAGCCTTGCCGCGGGGCGCTGCAACTGCCCGTGCACGAGTTCGGGGTAATAGGGTACCCCTACTCTAGTACACCGACAGTGATAGAATACCCGGAGTGCGCCGCCTGTTACGTTGAATCTCTAGGTTTCGCGGATCGTCAGCAAGGCAAGTAACACTTTGATCATACCTTTATCTACAACCCAGTTTTATTGCATTAGATCAATCCTCACACATTGCATGATTAGGATCTAATTAAATTGTGGGATGGGAAGTAGATGAGGTAGTACCTATTACCTGTTTATTATCAAACCTTTGGGAGTTACTTCTACATTTGCTTATTATGCCATGCTATGCTAGTAGACGTGGATTGGGTGAGTGAAATCCATGACAGATGTGAGATTGATAATTAATGGTTTATCTAAGGTGGCAACTTAAACACACATCTAGGTGGATTGAGGCACCTGGGGTTTCCAGGACTTGCCTGTTTTTCTTTTGGACCGCCACCCAGGCTCAAAGGGATCATGAGATTATTCATACTAGAAACTTCCGTGTGCAGCCACAAGCCATTATGGGCTCTGGCATAGTTGACTAAGTTGTGCGAACTCTTACAGTGGTAGACTAGCAGATGTAGGGGATGTAGGTGGTACGGTCTACCCGATCATAAGGTGCTAGCACTTCTGAAAGACTATGTCTCGGTCATCCGTCTTCTCAAACACCCTGTAGTGCGAGAAACCAAACGGAGGCGATCGAGTCTTGTGGGGAAAAGTGCGCAAACCTCTACAGAGTGTAATAAACTAATCATGGTTAGCCGTGTCCCCGGTTATGGACATCTTGAGTATCTAGTACTTGGATTTTCATGTGAATCTCAACATGTTACTCTAAAGTTAATTTTGTTGGGTTTAATGATGTTACTTTAATTGGGATTGAGAATGCTGTCAACCATTCTCAATGTTTAACAACCACCATGATAGTAATTAAATTTATTCCTTTGAAGTAGGGAAAAATTGGCTTTACGCAAAAACTGTAACCATAGAGCTTTCCACCAGCCAAATATGCATATAGTATAGCTGTTACATTCCATTATTCTCTATGTGTTACCTTGCCAGCATATTCCATGTGCTGACCCGTTTTCGGGCTGCAACGTTAATGTTGCAGACTTTTCAGACGACGATTAAGGAGTTTTAGGTCATGGTTCTATACTCAGTGATGCCGTTGGAGTTGATGGACTCACTTATCTTCCAAGCCTTCCGCTGTTATCGTAATTAGATGGCCTTAAGCCATATTTATTGTAATAAGTTCTCTTTTGAGACACTCGATGTAAGAAGTGTGTGATTGCTACTCTGCTATAAATCCTCCGAGTACTGTGTGGTGTCAGCATTACTGATCCAGGGATGACACCGGAGCATAGAGATCAGACTGTTTGAGGTCTGGTCGCTACAGAGATGGTATCAGAGCACACGCTGACTGTAGGACACGACCACTAAGCTAAAGACCTAGATCACTACTCACTCTCTTCTCTTCTGACTTCTCATCTTTTCTACTCTTTAGGATGGCGGATGCAAGGAACAAGTTCACACAACCAGATGAAGATACACCCTTTGGACGCCACTTGAAGGAAGTCACTAGATACCTGAACATAGGAGTACCAAGCTTCACGGGAATCTACAACGCCACTTTACCTGAAGAAGAGCGCTGAATGATTCAAGTTCAAGTTCCAGGAAGGACGTTCATGCCAGTCACTGAGCCCATAGAATTTTCTTTTGATGCACCAACTTGGAGTCTAGGAAAGAGTATGGCAGCTCACATCACCATGGGACGCATTGGAGAAGTCTACCGCAAGGGTCTCAAGGATACTATCTACCAGATTTGTGGGCGCCGAGATGAACACTGGGAGATGATTAGCACCAGGAAGGATAGATCAATCGCAGCTTTTATCCAGGAGTTAAACCAGCATATTCGACGATAGGAGAATCAGATGTGCGCCGACATGATAGATCTGAAGAAGGCTAAGACTAGAATCAAGGAACTGGAGGAAGAACTCAAGGCTACACATGAAGATTATGAAGAAGAAATTGAAGTATTGGTGGATAAGAATGCCGACCTAACTATGAAGATAGCGGTATTTATGGGAGGCCCTATGCCCATAGATGAAGACGAATAACCCAAGGAGATTAGCCCGGAAGACTACATCATCATTGACGGCACCGACTCGGAACAAGATAGTAGCGATGATGACTATGTTGATGAAGCAGGAGCAGATATCATGGAGTCTACAACCGTAGAATATTTCTAGTAGACCACCTCATCAGTAGTAGTAGTCCACCATGTAAATATAGTAGTCCGAGCACTTTGCGATAGTTAGATCGATTGTATGCCTTTTTTTGATTGATTGAAGTGAATTGTGTGCTTTTGCCTCATGTGCATATGGGTAGTGTTTTCTCTTTAGACCCCCTCTATTCTTATATCTCGTCTTTTCTAAAACCCTCAGATGCCTCCGAGACATGACCCCGGATTTGCCTTTCCGCCGGAGCTCACCCAGTTGATCCAGCAGCAGAACACCTTGATGCAGTTGCTAGTTCAGAATCAGAATCAGGGGAACAATAACAACAACCCACCACCACCACCACCTATTGACCACTTAGCCCGTTTTATTAGGCTAAATCCGCCGGTGTTTTCCAGTAGCACCGAGCCGATAGTAGCAGATGATTGGCTCCGCAAGATAGCTAGGGAGTTGACCACAGCAGGATGCACAGATGTGGAGAAGGTTAAGTTTGCCGCACATTAGTTAGAAGGACCCGCAGCATCCTGTTGGGAGAATTTCACAACCACCTTCCCAGTCGACACTGTCACATGGGACCAGTTTCAGCAGGCTTTTTGTACTGCCCATGTTTCAGCAGGAGCAATGGCCATGAAGAAGCGTGAGTTTCATAACTTGCGCCAAGGAGGACGGACAGTTGGCCAGTATGTGGAGGAGTTTAGTAAGCTAGGACGTTATGCCCCAGATGACGTTGCTACGGATGCAGCTAAGCAGGAGAAATTCCTGGAAGGACTGAATGATGAGTTGAGTATGCAGTTGATGGTAGCCACCTTCAACAACTACCAGGAGTTGGTAGACCGTGCTCTTATGATTGAAGGGAAGCAGCAGCAAATTGAGAACCGCAAGAGGAAGTATGGACAAGGAAAGTATAATTCAGGAGCTCAGCAGAAGCCACGTTTTACCCCTAGACCGGGAGGACCTTTTCAGCATACCCATGGAGTAGGTAGCTCGCACAATCACAATGGCACCAAGAATGGTAATGGGAATGGAGGAAGCAACGGACAGAACCGCAACACCCCATCAACCCCAGCCAAGAAGGACTTGAGCCATGTCACTTGTTATAAGTGTTCGAAGCCAGGACATTATGCAAATGAATGTCCTGAAGGCCAAAATGGCAATGGAAGTTCTGGGAAGAAGTCAAACCCTTTCAACAGGGGACAGGTGAACCACATTAGCATGGAGGAGGTTGAAGCTCAGCCCGATGCAGTAATAGGTAAGTTTTTGGTTAAGTCATTTACTGCACTCGTTCTTTTTGATACTGGTGCATCGCATTCATACATCTCAAGGGGATTTGTGGATAAGTATAACCTACCAACCCAAGCCCTTAGGTCACCCATGTTAGTAACCTCGCCAGGAGCAGAATATGTGGCTAGTCTATGGTGTGATCGGTTACCATTAAGGATTGGTAACTATGTTTTTCCCTCAGACCTAATAGTATTGGAATCTCAAGGATTGGATGCGATATTAGGGATGGATTGGTTATCAAAGTATGAAGGGAATATTGAGTGTGCTAGTAAGTCAATTTTGCTTACCACATCAGAAGGGAGAAGGATCAAGTATGTATCCCGGCATGTACCAAAGAGGACACAAGTAAATTGCCTAACAGGAGTTGTGCAGGAGGAAGTACCAGTGGTAAGGGATTTTCCTGATGTATTTCCCGAAGAGTTGCCAGGCATGCCACCGGATAGAGACATTGAGTTTTTGATTGAGCTATTGCCAGGCACTGGGCCAATATCAAAGAGACCATATAGGATGCCAGCAAAGGATTTGGTGGAAATTAAGAAGCAGATTAAGGAGTTACTGGATAAGGGATATATTCGCCCAAGTTCTTCGCCTTGGGGATCGCCAGTACTTCTAGTGGATAAGAAGGATGGATCGTTAAGAATGGTTGTTGATTATCGAGGATTGAACGAAGTAACGATCAAGAACAAGTACCCACTACCAATGATCAACGATCTGTTTGATCGGTTGCAAGGAGCTAAAGTGTTTTCCAAGATCGATTTGCGATCAGGATACCACCAGTTGAAGATTCGAGAACAGGATATACCTAAGACATCATTCACCACAAGATATGGACTATATGAGTATACCGTTATGTCATTTGGACTGACTAACGCACCTGCCTATTTTATGAACATGATGAACAAAGTGTTTATGGAGTTTTTGGATAAGTTCGTCGTGGTTTTCATTGATGATATCCTGGTTTATTCGAAGAATGAAGAGGAGCATAAGGAGCATTTGCGTTTGGTACTTGGAAAGCTCAGAGAACATCAGTTATATGCCAAGTTCAGCAAATGTGAGTTTTGGTTGAAGGAAGTAGGATTCGTCGGACACATTATATCTGGAGAAGGTATAGCAGTAGATCCCGCTAAAGTTGAAACTATGACCAAGTGGGAAGCACCAACAACAGTTGGAGAGATCCGGAGTTTTCTGGGACTCGCAGGATACTACCGGAGATTTATTGAGAATTTCTCAAAGATTGCAAAGCCTATGACGGAGTTGCTGAAGAAGGATACTAAGTTCAAATGGACTGAGGAGTGTGAGGCTAGTTTCCAGGAGTTGAAGAAACACTTGGTTACCTCACCAGTGTTGATTTTGCCAGATCAAACCAAGGATTATGAGGTGTATTGCGACGCTTCACGTCGAGGACTTGGAGCAGTGCTTATGCAGGAAGGGAGAGTTGTTTCATATGCTTCAAGACAACTAAAGCCTCATGAATTGAATTATGCTACGCATGATTTGGAGTTAGCAGCCGTAGTGCATGCATTGAAGACATGGAGACATTTCCTCATTGGAAATCATTGTGAGGTGTACACGGATCACAAGAGTTTGAAGTACATTTTCACACAGAAGGAGTTGAATCTCAGACAAAGGAGATGGTTGGAGCTTATCAAACATTATGATATGAAATTGCATTATCATCCCGGGAAGGCTAATGTAGTAGCTGACGCATTAAGCTGCAAGAGCCATGTCAATACGTTAATGACGGGAGAAATACCCAAGGAGTTAGCAGAAAATCTTCGTGAACTATGTTTGGAAATAGTTCCGAGAGGCTATGTAGGAGCGTTGGAAATTCAGTCAACTTTGATGGACAGAATCAGGGAAGCTCAGAAAACTGACAAAGAGATTGCCGCTATAAAGGAGAAACTGAGCAAAGGAAAAGCTAAAGGATTTCGTGAGGATGAGCACGACACCCTATGGTTTGAAGACCGTGTTTATGTACCCAATGACCCGGAGATCAGAAAGTTGATTCTGCAAGAGGCACATGATTCACCGTATTCGATTCACCCAGGAAATACCAAGATGTATTTGGACTCGAAGGATATTTTCTGGTGGACCGGAATGAAGAAGGATATTGCGGAGTATGTAGCAGTTTGTGACGTATGTCAGAGAGTAAAGGCAGAGCATCAGAAGCCAGCAGGATTGTTGCAACCATTGCCGATACCCGAATGGAAGTGGGATAAGCTAGGCATGGATTTTATCACGGGATTGCCCAGGACTCGTTCAGGCTATGACTCGATTTGGGTCGTAGTTGATCGATTGATGAAGGTAGCTCATTTCATCCCAGTAAAGACCACTTACACCAGTGCTAAGTTGGCAAAGATATACATGACCAGGATCGTATGTTTGCATGGAGTTCCGAGGAGTATTGTATCAGATAGAGGAACCGAGTTTACCTCAAAGTTCTGGAAGCAGTTGCATGAGACTTTAGGTACTAGGCTAGAATTCAGTACAACTTTTCATCCGCAGACAGATGGACAGACCGAGAGAGTCAATCAGATTTTGGAGGATATGCTGAGAGCTTGTGCGATAGAATATGGATCTAGTTGGGACGATAATTTGCCATATGCAGAGTTCTCTTACAATAATAGCTATCAGACCAGTTTGAAGATGGCCCATTTCGAAGCTTTGTACGGAAGGAGGTGCAGGACACCGTTGTCATGGGACAAAGTTGGAGACCGCCAGTTGTTTGGACCAGATTTGATTAAGGAGTCTGAACAGAAGGTGAAGTTGATTCGCGATAGGCTCAAGGTAGCCCAGTCCAGACAGAAGAGCTAGGCAGATTCTAAACGCAAGGAGACAGTTTACAAAGTCGGAGACAGAGCTTATCTTCGAGTATCCCCACTTTGAGGGATTAAGCGCTTTGGAGTTAAGGGGAAGTTAGCGCCCCGATTTGTAGGACCATATCGAGTTTTGGAGCGTATGGGAGAAGTGGCCTACAAGTTGGAATTGCCAGAAGGATTGACGGGAGTTCATGATGTGTTCCACGTTTCTCAGTTGAAAAAGTGTCACGCGGAGATGGCTGACATACCTTTGAGAGACACAGTGCCATTGGAAGCAATTCAGTTGGATAACAATTTGACCTATGAGGAAAAACCAGTCAAGATTCTTGAGTTTGCCAGCCGAGTTACTCGCAGCAAGGTTATCAAGTTTTGCAAAGTTCAGTGGAGCCACCACACGGAGGATCAAGCCACCTGGGAGCGAGAGGAAGATTTGCTCAAGGACCACCCTCACCTATTTTCTAGCCAACCCGAATCTCGAGGGCGAGATTCATCTTAAGGGGGGTAGGTTTGTAACATCCCAAATTTTCAATTTGGAATGTTATACATTAGGTCATCATGCACATCATATTTTATTTTGCTTTTGGTTTTGATCCTAGAAAATCCTAAGCAACTCAAGGACCCACGGAGAGAGTTGGGGATTTCGTTATTTACATATTTGAGTTTTCTCAAATTATGTAAACAGGATCATTTGATTTTATTTATTTTATCATCAATTATTTCTATTACAAAAATATGAGAGAGGGAATAAAATGACTTTCCCAAAATATAGAAATATTGAGGATTTAATAAAAAAATCAAATAAGATTTATTTCGGAGTTTTTCGGTATTTTTATTTGAATTTAGGAAAAAATGCGCGTTTTCCAAAGTTGTAGTTTGGGCCCATAAAAATGTTCACTTTTTCGGGCTTGATTTTAGAAACCCGGGAAAATTTATTTCGTGATTTTTGGAGTCCGTTTAGTATTTCTTTTTATTTTTCTTTCGAGTCGAATAATTAAAAAAAACACGGAACCGACTTTGGGCCGTACTCGGCCAGGACACCGCCGGCCGAGGCTTTATAAGCCGCCGCCCCGGCCCGAGAGAGAGAGCCCAGCCGCCCAGCCCTGAAACCCTAACCCTAGCCGCCGCCGCCGCCCGCCGCCACCGCCGCCTCGCCGCCGACTCGCCGGAGCAGCGCGCCGCCCGAGGTTCACCGCCGCCTTGTTTTCCGTGCCGTTTAAAAAAAATAGAAAATTTTGTTCGTCGTTTTTCTTTTTCATCAGGTTTTTCGCGGTTATTTTCTGATCGCGATTTCTGATCCGATTTTCGTTTTAGTATAACTTTTCGCTCGTTTATCGGAATCAGGCGATTCAAGCGCCTGGAGTTTCGTCTCGGAACCCTCTTTCCGAATAATGAACTTAAACATGTTTTTGCTACTGTAAAATTTGACTTAGATCCAGATTACTAGAACGAAGTTGTTTTCTTTCGCCGTTTGACTTCTTTTGTTTCGTTCGATTTGATTCTTTTTGCCAACCAGGGTTCTTAAGTTGAACTTTCTGGTTAGATTTCTATTTGAGTTTTACCTGTGCATTAGATGAGTATTTATTGTATGCTTGTTTGTTTGTCCGCGATAGAATACCCGGAGTGCGCCGCCTGTTACGTTGAATCTCTAGGTTTCGCGGATCGTCAGCAAGGCAAGTAACACTTTGATCATACCTTTATCTACAACCCAGTTTTATTGCATTAGATCAATCCTCACACATTGCATGATTAGGATCTAATTAAATTGTGGGATGGGAAGTAGATGAGGTAGTACCTATTACCTGTTTATTATCAAACCTTTGGGAGTTACTTCTACTTATTATGCCATGCCATGCTAGTAGACGTGGATTGGGTGAGTGAAATCCATGACAGATGTGAGATTGATAATTAATGGTTTATCTAAGGTGGCAACTTAAACACACATCTGGGTGGATTGAGGCACCTGGGGTTTCCAGGACTTGCCTGTTTTTCTTTTGGACCGCCACCCAGGCTCAAAGGGATCATGAGATTATTCATACTAGAAACTTCCGTGTGCAGCCACAAGCCATTATGGGCTCTGGCATAGTTGACTAAGTTGTGCGAACTCTTACAGTGGTAGACTAGCAGATGTAGGGGATGTAGGTGGTACGGTCTACCCGATCGTAAGGTGCTAGCGCTTCTGAAAGACTATGTCTCGGTCATCCGTCTTCTCAAACACCCTGTAGTGCGAGAAACCAAACGGAGGCGATCGAGTCTTGTGGGGAAAAGTGCGCAAACCTCTGTAGAGTCTAATAAACTAATCATGGTTAGCTGTGTCCCCGGTTATGGACATCTTGAGTATCTAGTACTTGGATTTTCATGTGAATCTCAACATGTTACTCTAAAGTTGATTTTGTTGGGTTTAATGATGTTACTTTAATTGGGATTGAGAATGCTGTCAACCATTCTCAATGTTTAACAACCGCCATGATAGTAATTAAATTTATTCCTTTGAAGTAGGGAAAAATTGGCTTTACGCAAAAACTGTAACCATAGAGCTTTCCACCAGCCAAATATGCATATAGTATAGCTGTTTCATTCCATTATTTTCTATGTGTTACCTTGCCAGCATATTCCATGTGCTGACCCGTTTTCGGGCTGCAACGTTAATGTTGCAGACTTTTCAGACGATGATTAAGGAGTTTTAGGTCGTGGTTCTATACTCAGTGATGCCGTTGGAGTTGATGGACTCACTTATCTTCCAAGCCTTTCGCTGTTATCGTAATTAGATGGCCTTAAGCCATATTTATTGTAATAAGTTCTCTTTTGAGACACTCGATGTAAGAAGTGTGTGATTGCTACTCTGTTATAAATCCTCCGAGTAATGTGTGGTGTCAACATTACTGATCCAGGGATGACACCGGAGCACAGAGATTCGACTGTTTGAGGTCTGGTTGCTACAATATGCTACACACACGAATCGGAGCAACGGTGATGCAGTTATGATGCGATGAATATGGGCATATGATAAGATGGAAAAAGGACTTGGACGAAAAAAAATATACCCTCCGGTGTCGGTGTACTAGAGTAGGGGTACCCTAGTATCCCGAACTTGTGCACGGGCAGTTGCAGCGCCGCGCGGCAAGGCTTGCCGGACGACCGCCAGAGTCCTTCGTGGGTTCCTTTGGAGCCATTCAAAAACAAAGCATTCAAGATGAAGAGACAAGGCCCCGGCAAGAGGATCTTGCCGGGAAGAGACAAGGCCCCGGCAAGAGGAGCTTGCCGGGAAGGCCAACCACGACACTTCAAGGAACTTGCCGCGATGCACCGCACGTCCCGGCAAGGTCCGGTGAGCGACAAGCTTCTGGACTCGACAAGACGACGACCCCGACAAGGTACTCGCCGGGGGCCTGCTGCCACTCTGTACCCACGCTCCAGTGCACCCGCCCGCGTGTCGCCATGAGGCTTCCTCATGGGCGCGTGGCGGGAGCCTGTGCAGCCAGGGGTACGCGGTGGCAAGCGGAGATGAAGAGAAGGCCATCGTGGCAAACGGTGGCGCTCCTAACGGTCACTTTTTGCACTGTTTAGGCAACTCAGACGGGCATTCAATGACCTTGTCCCCTGCCGTCAGAGTTAGGTAGGGTACACTGTGTCCACAGTAGCGGTAGCTGCACCTACCGCATCCTTTTCCATTTTTACCCTTCTAGTCTACGTTGCCACCTGTCGGTGACCCCTTGAAAGTATAAAAGGAGGCCCAAGCGCAACGTAGAGGGGGTTCGGCTCATTCGAAACATCAGGAACACTCTCACGCTCGATCTGGCAGCGTCCATCGCTCCTGAGCAAGAATTCAATACACACAAACAAGCAGCAGTAGGGTTTTACACATCCGTGCGGCCCGTAGCTGGGTAAAACTGCTCGCGTGTACTGCCTCGATCCGCTCTTTGCTCGACCTCCGCCCTCACCGAATCGAAAGGGGCTCGGTCCGCCGATCCCCATAGGTGTTCGTGGATCAGTTTCCCCAACATCTTTGGCGCGCCAGGTAGGGGGCATCGAGATTGTGCGAACCCGATCCGGCATGCACGCGAGCTAAATCTTCATCGTCTTCATCAACATGCCACCGAAGAAGAAGGATTCGGAGGCAGTTGTTCCGTCTGCGTCGCTTGCACCGCCTCTGGAGCAAACAGGCGGTGGAGTGGACACCGGTGGAAGAATGGGCGTCGACGAGGGAGCACTCAGTGCGGCCAAGTCCAAGGACAAGGCGGCACAGACCTCGGCGTCCATGCGCGCACCGCGCCCCTCTCAGGAGGCGCGGGATCAGTAGCGTCATGGCGTTCGCAGCGCCATACGTCCGCTGGGCCAAGATCAAGCTGGTGGTTCTCGTGGCGCTCAAGACCAACATGCACATCAACATGCTGGCTCGAGCAAAGTACGGTCGCCTGGACGGGGCACTGCTCCTTCTAACGTGGTTAGGAGTCCGAGCACGCCCCACTCCTCGCACCATTCACCTCCGCCACCCACCACTCCAGCAGAAGCCTTGGCGCGAGCTCAACTGCTCCTAGACTATCCTCCGACGACGGACAAGACCGACAAATGGAGGGCCACTATCCAGAGCCTCATCGGCTTCACCAACGGCGACACTGCGCGGCAACCAAGCACCACGCTGCCGCGGCAGGACAGCCGGACGCGAGCCGATGGCAACAAGACCGGGGGAGGTGCGACTTCCATGCACTCTCCACTACGAAGGCCAAAATCGCCGACTCGCCGGGTCCACCCCGACAGCGGCTCCACCGCGTCATCGGACCCACGAGCTCGTCGCGACCAGTGCCAAGTTCTCCATGAACGACAACAAGAAGACGCTCGAACCCGCATCGAGCGCCGAAGAGAAGCGCGACGTCAATCCGACAAGCGCGTTGGGCCCTCTGTTGACACGCATGCGCTAGGGGAACCAGGTGATCTGCCGTACGCGGTAGGTTGTCCTGCGTTCATCCGTGAGCTGTGGCAAGTCCAGTGGCCCAGCAGAAAGAATTTCAAACCAGACGTACCAGAGAAGTACGACGACAAGATGCATCCGTCGGAGTTTCTCAGCATCTACACCATCGCGGTGCAGGCTGCCGGGGGACGGGACGACAAGATCCTTGCCAACTACATCCCACTGGTACTCAAGCCCAACGTCAGGTCCTGGCTCATGCACTTGCCGGATAATTCCATCTCCTCTTGGGCAGATTTATGCCATCAGTTTGTCAGCGCCTTTACAGGCGGCCACAAGCCACATGGCCAAGAGAGCGATCTTCATCTGCTCGCCCAGAAGGAAGGAGAGCCACTGCGCAAGTACATTCAGAGATTCAGCCGTGTACAACACAACATCCCAAACGTCCACCCCGCCGCGATCATCAGCGCGTTCCATCAGAACATGCGAAACCGAAGCATGAGGGAGGAGATGGCGATGTGCAAGATCAGAGACGTCAGCGAGATTTACGCCCTGGCCGACAAGTGTGCACGCGCTGAAGAGGGGAGGAGGCTCCTCGGAGAGAGTACAGGAGCAGGAGGACCCGACAGTGAGGATGTCGCCCCGACAAGGAAAGGCCGGCGGCGGAACAACAGAAGGAAAAAGGGCAAGGAAGTGCTAGCTGTCGAGCAGACCGGCAACGGAGGTGGCGCCAAGGAAGCTAAAGCTGGTGGCTCCGACAAGGAGGCCCAGCCTGTGGCGGCCGCTGACAAGCAGGACAGCTCCGGCAAGCAGTATTGTAAGATTCATCGCACCAAGGGTCACGATCTCCAGAACTGCAAGAAAGTCGAACAGCTTGTTGAGCAACAGAAAGCTGAGTACGAGCGGCGCGACAAGGAGAAGGCTCAGGAAGGAACTGGTGGATCCGGCAAGAAACGTCCCGGCCGAGGAGGACGCCGCGGCAAGGCCAAGCAGCGGCAAGGAGACAAACCTCCCCGCGGCCGCGACAAGGATGAAGACGACGACGATGACGAAGACATGGATGATGACGAGGCCGACGAGCAGGAATTTCAGAAAGCCACAGAGGTCTTGTGCATTGACGGTGGCGCCTCTCTGCATACTTCGCACCGCCAACTCAAGCAGTGGATGCGGGAGGTTAATGCAGTGGAACCATCCATAGAGTCACGCAAGCCTCTAAAATGGTCCAGCACGCCTATCATCTTCGACATTGAGGATCACCCTGATCGCGTAACTGCGGTCGGGTGCTTGCCGATGTTGGTTTCACCAACTATCCGCAACCTCAAGGTCACGAAGATGCTAGTTGACGGCGGGGCCGGCTTGAATCTGATCTCCTCTGCGGTCCTCCAGAAACTTTAGATCCCTGACAGCGAGCTCGAGGAGACCGGCACATTCCAAGGAATCAGCCCGGGAAGAAGCAAGCCGAAGGGAAAGATCACGCTGCCGGTCACATTTGGCAGCGAGATGAACTTCAGAACTGAGAGGGTCACATTTGACGTTGCCGATTTTCCATTGCCCTATAATGGGATCCTCGGCCGTCCAGCGCTCGCCAAGTTTATGGCAGCCTCTCACTATGCATACAACATGCTCAAGATGCCAGGCCCGATAAGTGTCATCTCTGTCCCCGGCGACAAGAAGGATGCCCTTATCTGCGCCGACAAGATCTACCGGGAAGCAGCAGCCGCAGCTGATCACAACTCACTTGCCGCTGAAGCTCTCGGGGGGAAGAAGAAGACAAAGTCCGGCAAGAGCTCTGATGCCCACTCCGGCAAGCACACCTCTTCGGAGTGCTGCGCTACCGTCGAGGACGCACCATCGAGCTCCACCGGCAAGTGCAAGAAGATGATGGCAGCTCCACCCAAGACTAAGAAGGTGTCCACCAAGGAGGATGGCACTGGTGGTACCTTCACCATCAGCGCCACTCTTGACCCCAAATAGGGAAGCGCGCTCGTTGCTTTCCTGCGGGCGAATGTCGACATGTTTGCATGGCAACCGTCTGATATCCCCGGTGTTCCCAGGAAAGTAATCGAGCACCACCTTGCCGTCTGTCCTCATGCGCGGCCCGTCAAGCAGAGAGTCAGGAAGCAGGCAGTGGAGCGCCAAGAATTCATCGCAGAAGAAATCAAGAAGTTGGAAGCAGCAGGCCTTGTCAGAGGAGTGCTCCATCCCACGTGGTTGGCCAATCCTGTTGTTGTGCGCAAGGCTAACGGGAAATGGAGACTTTGTATTGACTTCACTGATGTTAATAAAGCTTGTCCCAAAGAACCATTTCCCTTGCCGCGTATTGACCAGATTGTTGACTCCACAGCCGGATGTGATTTGCTTTCATTTCTTGATGCATACTCAGGATACCATCAAATCTTCATGGCAGAAGAGGATGAGGAAAAAACCGCATTTATCACCCCTTGCGGCACATACTGTTTTGTACGGATGC
Organism: Triticum aestivum; assembly: GCF_018294505.1. Lineage (NCBI taxonomy): Eukaryota > Viridiplantae > Streptophyta > Magnoliopsida > Poales > Poaceae > Triticum > Triticum aestivum. Next base: position 97,139,294 of record NC_057803.1, on the reverse strand, counting down.
CCTTTGGGTTGAAGAATGCTGGTTCAACATTTGCAAGGGTAGTCCATGTCGCCTTTGAGCCACAGATACACAGAAATGTGGAAGCCTACATCGATGATATAGTGGTCAAGAGCAAGGACAAGGCTACCCTGATCCAAGATTTAGAAGAAACTTTTGCAAATCTGCGCAGGATCAACCTCAAGCTCAATCCCGAGAAGTGCGTGTTCGGAGTCCCTTCCGGCAAGCTTCTCGTGTTCTTTGTGTCTCAGCGGGGAATTGAAGCCAACCCCGACAAGATCAAGGCCATCGAGCAGATTGAAGCACCGAAGCGCGTCAAGGATGTACGAAAGCTTGCCGGTTGCGTGGCTGCTCTCAGCAGGTTTATCTCTAAGTCTGCTGAGCGCGCCCTGCCGTTTTTCAAAATATTGAAAAAGGCAGGTCCAATGAAATGGACTCCGGAAGCGGAGGATGCGCTGCAGGACTTGAAGAGGTACCTGTCCTCCGCTCCAATACTTGTCGCACCTAAGCCACAAGAGAAGTTGCTGCTGTACCTAGCGGCAACCAATCAAGTGGTTAGTGCTGCGTTAGTAGCGGAGAGGGAGGCGGATGATGAGCCAGCGACCGCGACAAGTGAATCCAGCGACAAGCAGGGGGCTTCTCCGACAAGCTCTGGTCCCGACAAAGTTGAGTCTGTGCAGGCATGCAAGGAGGTGCAGAAGAAGATGGTGCAGCGCCCAGTTTACTTTGTCAGCTCCCTTCTCCAGGGGGGCTAGGTCGAGGTACTCTGGTGTGCAAAAATTGCTTTTCGGCCTTCTCATGGCCTCGAGAAAGCTGCGCCATTACTTCCAGGCACACGAGATCACAGTTGTCACTCGCTTTCCGCTGAAGAGGATACTGCAGAATCCAGAAGCAACAGGCAGGATTGTCGAGTGGGCATTGGAACTGTCAAGCTTTGGCCTCAAGTTTGAGAGCACTGCAACGATCCAAAGCAGGGCATTGGCAGAGTTCATAGCAGAGTGGACGCCAACCCCAGACGAAGAAATTCCAGAGACGAGCATCCCCGTCAAGGAGACAAGCAAAGAGTGGCTGATGTACTTTGATGGTGCCTTCTCACTGCAAGGCGCCGGTGCTGGCGTGCTGCTTATCACACCCACCGGAGAGTACCTCAAGTACGTAGTCTAGATGCACTTTCCCAAGGAGCAAGCAACGAACAATACTGCAGAGTATGAGGGTTTGCTTGCCGGCCTCAGAATCGCAGCCGACCTTGGGATCAACAAACTCATTGTAAGGGGTGACTCACAGCTTGTCGTCCGCCAAGTGAACAAGAACTACCAGAGTCCATTGATGGAAGCTTATGTTGACGAAGTGAGAAAGCTAGAAGAACACTTTGACGGCCTGCAAATGGAGCATGTTCCGCGAGCTCAGAATGACATTGCTGATGGCATGTCAAAGTGCGTTGCACTAAAGCTGCCTGTGGAACCAGGGATCTTTGTGCTTAAGCTGACTCAACCATCTGTGACACCATCAACTGGACAGAATAAGAAGAGGAAGTTGGTTTCTGGTGACTACTTTCCGGCAGAGCTTCCCGAAGCCGCCGCCAAGAAGGTCCCCAAGATAGACGCCAAGAGTGCTGAGGAGCAGTTTGCTCCGGCAAGCCTTATGGCTTGTTTCGTTGAAGCAGACGCTCCCGACAAGTCTTGCCCCGGCAAGCTTGTCGGGGAGCATCACGCTCCGGCAGAGCCGCAAGTTCTTGCCGTGGAAGCGGATGTTCCCGCAGCAACAGATACGCCTTTAGTCCTTGTTGTCGAGCCACAAGCTCCAGCATGGGCGCAGCAGATTGTCCATTTCCTTCAGACAGGAGAGCTTCTCGAAGAGCAAGAAGAAGCTGAAAAAGTAGCCCGGCAGTCAAGTATGTACAAGTTTGTCGACAACACACTGTACAGAATAAGACTCAACGGTGTGAAATTGAAGTGCATTCGCCGGGAAGATGGACAACAGCTGTTGGCAGAGATACATGGAGGCATATGTGGTCACCACATTGGCGCAAGAGCACTTGCCGGCAAAGCATTCCGACAAGGTTTCTTCTGGCCGACAGCCCTCCAGGATGCAACTGCACAAGTAACCAAGTGTGAAGCGTGCTAGTTCCATTCCAAACAGATACACCAACCAGCTCAAGCTCTCCAGACGATCCCTTTATCCTGGCCATTTTCGGTCTGGGGGCTCGACATCCTCGGCCCCTCCCCCGAGCTGTCGGGGGCTTTGAGTTCTTGTACGTTGCAATCGACAAGTTCACAAAGTGGCCGGAAGTGGAACCAGTGAGGAAGGTGACAGCACAGTCAGCAGTCAAGTTCTTCAGGTCGATTGTTTGCCGTTTCGGGGTTCCTAACAGGATCATCACCGACAACGGCACACAATTTACGAGCCGCACCTTCATGCAGTATGTCCAAGATCTTGGCGCCAAGGTCTGCTTCGCTTCTGTTGCTCACCCGAGAAGCAACGGTTAAGCGGAGAGGGCAAACGCTGAAGTGCTGCGGGGCCTCAAGACCAGAACTTTCGACAGGCTGCACAAGTGCGGAAGGAACTGGATCGAGGAGCTGCCGGTGGTTCTTTGGTCGATCAGGACGACGCCAAATCGAGCCACTGGCCAGACACCCTTCGCTCTAGTCTACGGAGCAGAGGCAGTTCTCCCCACGGAACTCGTTTACGGGTCGCCTCGAGTGCTCGCTTATGATGAGCTCGAGCAAGAGCAGCTGCGACAAGATGACGCGCTGCTCCTTGAGGAAGACCGTCTTCAGGCTGCTGTGCGAGCCGCTCGCTACCAGCAAGCTTTGCGTCGCTACCATAGCCGCAAAGTTAAGGCCAGAAGCATCAAGGAAGGCGACCTTGTTCTTCGGCGTGTTCAGTCCGCCAAGAATTCCAACAAGTTGACGCCGAAGTGGGAAGGCCCTTATCGGGTGAAACGAGTCACTAGGCCCGGCGCTGTCCGCCTTGAGACCGAAGATGGCATTCCGGTGAGCAACTCCTGGAACATAGAACATCTTCGTAAGTTTTACCCGTAGGGCGCAGTTGCCGGAAGCTTTTCCGGCAACCACCTTTTGTACAAGTCTTGCCGCTGTTGCATGTAATCCTTTGTACAAAGCCGGGCGCAGACCCCGTGCACCAGTAAAGTTCATGTGCCCCGCACATCTTGTCAGATTTTTTATGCTATAATCCTTTTTCGCATATGTTATCTGACACTTTGTGCAGCACCAGACCCCGGTAAGTGATAACGAGCTCAAGGCTCCATATCATTACTTTATTTCTCTGTTTCTTTCTCAAAAGAAGGAAGGTTCCCTCGCCGACAAGGTTTACCGGGGGGAAGGAGAAGATAATGGTGTGGACCAGGCCGTTCAAGAAAGTTTCTCCTTGCCGGGAAGCAGACGACAGAAAAGCTAAGTTGCTAAAGTTTGAGCAATCAGTTTTTTATGTTTTTGAGTTATTTTCCTTGAACGACCGTGCTTTGTATGGAAAACCTGTGCGCGAAGGAACCAACTCGTAGCTAGTTGCGCCCTTACTTTGTTTCGAGTCCGCTCAACAACTTAAGTGAGCTGCAACTAGTTGCGACAAGGTTGCTTGTCGGTAGCGACCCCGCCAGCAGGCTGCTGAAGTTCCGCACTCGGCGCTCGCGGCAAGGGTGCCTACACCGGCAAGTTTCCCTAGAAAGCGTAGGGCAGAACCATACAAAGCGAAGAGTCGAGTAAAGGAAGTAACACAGCAATTTTTTGCCTAAGATAGAGTTATATTACAAAAATAACTTGTCGCGCCTCTAATAAAGTGTTCCCATGACATGACTGGCAGCGACAAGAAAAGAAGAAAACGGATGGCCTAATCTACGCGACCGCCGTCAACCCTTTTGACCTCGTTCACCCTGTCCACAATGGGTGCGATGAGGGCCTTAAGTGCGTCAAGATCAGCGTCCGCCGGCAGCCTCTTGAGGATGTTGGTGAGGTTGAGGCCCGGATTGCGGAAGGCCACCTTCACCAGCACCTTCTCCAGAACTCCGGCACAAATCGAGCGTGACTCGTCGGCCAACTGCTTTGGGATCCGTTCCTGGAGTTGTTGGAGCACCACCGCCACGCCTTTGAAGAACAGAGTGAGCTTGGCGCTGGGTTGGAGGTTCTCATTGGAGGAGTACCCGAAGCCTTCCACCCCCAATTGCACCAGCTCCTCTTCAATGACTACAGCAATGTTCACGAGGCCCTCCGTCGAGAGCGCCACAGTATCTCTGAGAAGATTCTGGGTTTCGGCGGCCCTCGCTAGCAGCGCCTCGTTGGCCTTGATGTCCTTCTTCAAGTCCGCCTCCCGTTTCTTGGCGCCGTCCAACGTCTCCATCAGGGTGGCCAGCTTCAGCTCCAGATCAGCATTGGAATTCTTGGCGGCGCGCAGCTCTTTGCCCTTCTCGGAAAGTTGGCCCTGCAGCTCACCGTGGGCAAGGGCGTCCTTCTCGCGCTCCAGCTTGAGCGCGGCAAGCTCTTCGCCACCCACCTTCAGATCAGCCTCCAGCTGCGCCACCTTTACTTCCAATTCCTTCTTGGCGGTCTCGGCAGCCGCAGCCGCATCCTTTGCCTCTTGGAGCGACCCGCCAAGTGCCCGTTCGCGCGCGGTAAGCTCCTCCTCGTGGCTGTCGAGGTTCACTTTCCGCTGAGCCAGCTCGCCTTCTCGCGCGTACAGCTTCTTGCCGGTGAGCCGCTGCTGCTCTTCAGCTTCGGCCTTCTCGAGGAGGAAGGCCTTCCGCTCTTCAGCAAGCTGCTCCCGCTCCTCCGCCAAGGCCCGGAGAGCTTCCTGGCGAAAACCCCGGAGCTCCTCCGCGCGCTTCTCTATATCCACGCTCGCTTTCGCGACGAGCGCTTCCCGGGACTCCAACTTGACTTGACGGGCGCGATAGAGCGCCAGCAGCCTCCGCAGCAGCCGCTCCTCCTCGGGCTCGTCACTGCTGCTTCCCGGCGTGTCAACGATCGACAACCCGGCGGAGGCGAGCACCTCCCCATCCAAAACTTCTCCTTCCACCGGCGCCCTGGAGCTTGACGCCCAAGGGAGCTTGATGAAGATGCCCTCGCCAGCCTTCAGATAGGCGCCGGGCTGGGGCTCCTCAGAGCCTGACGCTGCGGCAGCGGCGGAGGGATCGGCGGTCGGTGCAGCGCCTGACGCTCCTGCGGCCTCAGGGCCGTCAGTGCGATCGCCAGATCCCTCGCCAGCTTCCTCGGCGGCAGCCTTGGCGGCCTCTTCACCGGCAGGCACATCGGCACCAGCTCCATCTTCGGCGGCCGCGGCATCATCAGTGTTGCCGCGCGCGTCCTCTCCGCCGCCCGCCTCGGTCTCCATCGGATCCACGGAGGGTGGACCTGGCGACCGGAGAAGAATGAGAAGTCAAACAAGCACTCAAGAAGAAAAATCAGCAGAAGAATACAAAGAAAGTTTCGGGCAGGAAGGATTACCTGTGCTGGGATCCGCTGTCATAAGCTCCACCACCGGCGGATCGTCAGTGTTGTCCCTTGCCGGAGACTCCTCCCTTGCCGGAGGCTCCTCCCTTACCGGAGGACGCTCCCTTGCCAGGGAGTCTGCCCTTGGCGGCGTAGTCGAAGCAGACGACGAGTCGGAGGAGATCACCATGCCCTCCTGATGAAGCTGTTCTGCTCCTGCACAAACAAACCAGTGGTCAGATGTCAACAAAGGAAAAGAGCAACCACGTGCACCCAGAAGCAGAAAGTAAACCATATGCTTACGCTGAGGGCTGCGCTGGGGGCTGCTCTGCGAAGTGATGGCCGGGTCCGGCAAGGTGGTCTCGGGCGCGCCTCCTGTCGTCGCAGTGGGCTCGTCCTCGATGACCACCACCTGAGCCTTGGCCCTCTTCGCCGCCCTCTGGGCCAGAGTCCTGAAAAGGGAGAGTCCAGGGTGGGTCAGATCAGATGCAAGACAGGAATGGCAAGTTGAAGAACTACAAGAACAACAAGGGAATCTTACTCTTCTTCCTCTTCCTCGTCGGAGCTGAGCGCGGAGAGGTCAAAGCTCGGCCCACCTCCGGCGCAACGAGGTGGAGGGGTGGGATCCCTCGGCCGCTTGGCGGGGACTGCGGCGCCAGCCCGAGATGACCCCGCCCCAGTTGCCACTGCGGCGGGAGGCGCACCCGCGGCAACCGTACTTGCCGCGGCGGAGCGCGTCGCGCGACGCTGCGGCTGTTGACCAGCTTGCCGCCCTGCTGCGTCCCCGACCCTGCGGAGGCTCCTTCTTGGCTGCGCTGGGGGCTGCGTTCCGGGCCCTGTTCCCGGCAAGCTCCCCGGAGATGGCGGGCCGCTCGCACCCTCGGCGGGCTCACTCAACTCGGCGTCGGGCGCGGCAAGCTCTTCTTCGTCTTCGGGCCACTCCCGCTCAGCAAGACTCATCGCCGATGCCGCGCCCGCTTCCTCCACCGTGAACCCAAATTCACCCGCGGCTGCGGCTGCCGCCGCCTCTACCGCCCTGGTGGCGATGTGTTCCATCTCTTGATCGGTGGTGTCGCGGGTGAGGAGCTTCTTGTCTTCAGCATTGACCGCTACTTCCACTAGGCTGTCGAAGAACTGCTGCACAACGTCTCCGGCAGGCTCTTGCCAAGTTGGAGCGATCCCGTGCGAATCACACAACGGCATCATGGCGCAGATGCGGTCGCGCGAGGAGTTGTTGCACAGAGGAACGACGCCTGCCGGGAACCTGAACCACTCGGGATGCTGTGGGTCGTGCTTGAATATCTCTTTGAGTATCCCGTCCAACTCTATGACGGTGAAATTGAAGTTGAGGCCTGGGTGCAACCTCATGATATCTGCCGGGCCTCCAAATTCCCAGGCGGGTCTCCCCCTCGCCTGCAGAGGGGCGATGCGCCGGTGAAGGAAATCTGCGCCGACAGCTCCTACGGTCAGCCCAGCAAGTCTGAGACGCAAGATTCGAGTGGTGGCGATCTTCAGCTTGTCGTCGTCCACGGACAGAGTGCTCCAGTCATTGCCACGCACTGCTGGGGCTTGGCGCAGAGCGGTGAACGGCTGCGGACTCTCTTCTACAACCCAGCACCAATCTGCTCTCCACTCGTCCCACTTGCTGCGGAGCTCCCCCTCCAGATAGGTCTCCTTCTTGTCGGCCCGCGAGATCCAGGCGATCCCGCCGGCAAGAGGTTCCCCTCTCTCGACACGAGGCATAAAGAAATGGCGGAAGAGAGCTACGTTGGGGTGGACGCCGACAAAGTTTTCGCATAGATGGGCGAAAACTGCCATGGTTAGAACGGCGTTGGGGGTGAAGTCAAGGAGGTGGAGTCCATAGGTGTTCATGACGTCGCAAAAGAAATCAGAGAATGGTGGGCAGAGCCCGCAGTAGAAGAACACGGCGAAGAAAGGATATCCGCCAACTGGAGCTGCTTGCGAGGCGACGGCGGAGAGTACCTTCGTGCGCGGATGCACCCGCGTCTCCGTCGACCAGAAGAGATAGTACCACTCCCTCAGCTCCTTCGCGGAGAGCTCGGGGGGGAAAGTGGCCCGCTCCTTCCGCAGCGCCTCAAGCCGCTGCGCTTCGGTCGACTTCACAGCTTTCTTGGCCGCGGCCTTCATGGCCTTCCCCTTCCCGGGCTTCGGAGGCATGGCGGAGGCAGTGGGGGAGATCGACGGCGCTGGTGGCGGCGGCAGCGACGGGGGCTGAGCGCTGCCCTCCTTCAACTCTGCAAGCGGAGGAGGGCGACGGAGATTTCTGAGATTGCAGCAGCGAAGGGCGAAGGTGGGGGAAATGCCCCTGTTTCCCCTGCTAATAAAGAGGGACGGGGCGGACATTTCGGCCTTCCAAATAAACAACCACCCACGATCTCTCCCACGACTCCGCGATTGACGCGTGCCGTTACGGGAGGCGCGGTGGATACGGAGTTAAATTCGGCATAATCCAGGCTCCGCGCGTGCCCGTGCCCTGTTTTGGGCCTGGCCCAACAGCGCTCGGCACCGTGTGTGGCCCAGGCCCGGGGGCTCCTGTCGGTGTACTAGAGTAGGGGTACCCTAGTATCCCGAACTTGTGCACGGGCAGTTGCAGCGCTGCGCGGCAAGGCTTGCCGGACGACCGCCAGAGTCCTTCGTGGGTTCCTTTGGAGCCATTCAAGAACAAAGCATTCAAGATGAAGAGACAAGGCCCCGGCAAGAGGATCTTGCCGGGAAGAGACAAGGCCCCGGCAAGAGGAGCTTGCCGGGAAGGCCAACCATGGCACTTCAAGGAACTTGCCGCGATGCACTGCACGTCCCGGCAAGGTCCGGTGAGCGACAAGCTTCTGGACTCGACAAGACGACGACCCCGACAAGGTACTCGCCGGGGGCCCGCTGCCACTCTGTACCCACGCTCCAGCACACCCGCCCGCGTGTCGCCATGAGGCTTCCTCATGGGCGCGTGGCGGGAGCCTGTGCAGCCAGGGGTACGCGGTGGCAAGCGGAGATGAAGAGAAGGCCATCGTGGCAAACGGTGGCGCTCCTAACGGTCACTTTTTGCACTGTTTAGGCAACTCAGACGGGCATTCAATGACCTTGTCCCCTGCCGTCAGAGTTAGGTAGGGTACACTGTGTCCACAGTAGCGGTAGCTGCACCTACCGCATCCTTTTCCATTTTTACCCTTCTAGTCTACGTTGCCACCTGTCGGTGACCCCTTGAAAGTATAAAAGGAGGCCCAAGCGCAACGTAGAGGGGGTTCGGCTCATTCGAAACATCAGGAACACTCTCACGCTCGGTCTGGCAGCGTCCATCGCTCCTGAGCAAGAATTCAATACACACAAACAAGCAGCAGTAGGGTTTTACGCATCCGTGCGGCCCGAAGCTGCGTAAAACTGCTCGCGTGTACTGCCTCAATCCGCTCTTTGCTCGACCTCCGCCCTCACTGAATCGAAAGGGGCTCGGTCCGCCGATCCCCATAGGTGTTCGTGGATCAGTTTCCCCGACATCCGGATTCCTGGATCTAGATGTGTCCGAGGTTAACGACGTTGCTGGTGGCTTCTCCGGTGATGTGGCGGCGGGATGGCGCCGGATGGTGGCCGGGGAGCTCGGGGATGGCCGGATCCGGTCCGGCCCGACCGGATCCGCGGCAAGGTGGCGGTGGCGCGCGCTCCGGCGAGCAGAGGCGCCAGCGGAGGTCGTCGCCAGCGGCGGCGAGGTGGCGGCGACCAAGCGGCAGCGGCCGGTGGCGAGGAGCG
>NC_057803.1:97089459-97129540 GCF_018294505.1 Triticum aestivum | reverse complement strand
GCGGGCCGCGCGGTGGTGGGAGGAGAGAGAGGATGAGGTGGCGCGACCCGATTGGCTGTGGCCTGCGGCGGAGGTGACGTGGCACGCTGCCATTGGTCGGAGTGAGGTGGCCGGGCGGGGTGGACATTGTCCGGCGCGGGACGAAATGTCCGGTGGCGCGCGGAGGAGGAGGTTAGGGTTTTGTCTGCGCGAAAAATCCGAGATGCATACATATTTATAGGTAGAGGGAGCTAGGAGCGTCCAAATGAGGTGCGGTTTTCGGCCACAAGATCGTGATCGAACGCTCTAGATGATAGAAGGGGTTTAGGTGGGCTTTGGGCCAGTTTGGAAGGGTGTTGGGCTGCAACACACACGAGGCCTTTACGGTCCCTCGGTTAACCATTGGAGTATCAAACGAAGTCCAAATGGCACAAAACTTGACAGGTGGTCTACCGGTAGTAAACCAAGGCCGCATGACAAGTCTCGGTCCAATCCGAAAACGTTTAACACCCGCACACAAAAAGAGGTAGAAAGGGACACCGGAGGACATAGGAGCGCCGGATTGCGAAACGGACAACGGGGAAAATACTCGAATGCATGAGACGAACATGTATGCAAATGAAATGCGCATGATGATATGATATGACATGCATGACACGCAAGCAAAGATAAGGCAACAACAGCGAATAACTAGAGGACACCTGGCACATCGGTCTCGGGGCATTACACTAATCTAGCCAAGGTACCTAGATCCACCTGCTTGCTTGTTGCACATTGTGTGGAGGGAGCAGATCTCACCACTGCTTAAGTGTAAAGCTAGATTTTCACCATCTCACACACTCAGATTAACATTCAACACCTGGCCTTTGGTTGAGGTTGCATTGCTTGGCTAAGAGATCTGAGGTGTGTGATTTGAAGTTTCATGGAGAATTCTGTAGCCCAGATAGGCATATATGTTAATAAGGTAGTACAATAAGATAGTACTAGGGACTAGTGTTAGGAAAGTTAGCTAGGAGAGGAGGCAATCATGCTAGATGGATAGATGGAGTACAGCCTTGAGAGTTGCTGCATCTGCACCCACCATTGCCATATCATCACATTCGGTCCACGCCATATCATCATCTGCACCCACCGTTGGGTATTTTGTGTATGTGATCTAGATTTCCAGTTATGTTTGCAATATTAACAGGAGTACACTACTAGAGTTAACAAATTGGGCATCTTCTAGGTCAAACTATAAATGTTGATTCATTTTTGTTTCGGTTGAGAATCGAGCACCTTCTAGGTCAAGAAAATTGGGCATGACCTTTGCTAATTTTCTTGACCTAGGAGTGCCACATTCTCAACCGAAATGGAAATTAATCAACATTTCAGGAGAAAGGGGTCATTTCAGAAGATCACAAGTAGCAGCAGCATCACAAGTTGACAAAATCACAAGTAGCAGCAGCATCACAAGTAGTACAGCAGCAGCATCATCACAAGTAGTACATCAACAACAGTGAATACAGTTTTTATATGAAGTTTTTGAATTTATATGCAAGTTTCTAAAATTTGTGGAAGTTTCTGAATTTTATATGAAAGTTTCTGAAATTATATGAAAGTTTATGAAATGAGAGAAAGGAGAGGAAGTACCCTAGCAATTTATGAAAGTGTCCAGTACACTAAACTCCAACTCCAGTACTAGAGGAAATGGGCAGTAGATGGGTAGCACTAGACCACCTACAACAGATGCAACAAATTACTCCTAGAATATATTCAGTTAATTAAGTAAATTACTCCTAGAATATATATCTTCACTTAATTCTGTAAATTAATCCTAAAATATATATCTTCAGTTAATTTAGTAAATTTCTCCAGTTAAGTTAAATTACTCCAACTCCTATTTGCAAGATCACAAGTACAACAAGCAGTACTCTACTTCTATTTGCAACATCACCAGCTGCTCTGGGTACAAGAACAAGCAGTACTAACCAGCCGCTCCTTGGAGTGCAGATGCAGCTCCAGCTCCTTGACGTATAGATGCAGCTCTAGCTCCCTGGAACCAACAAAAAAAATTGTTCAACCAAGATTTCCAGGCGAGCCAAGAATTACAAAGAGACAAGATACAAGAATTACAAAGACACAAGAGCCAAGAATTGTAGAGGAGTAATCACGCTTCACCTAAATAGCAAATGTTGCTAGTTGCTGTTTGATTTGAGCAAACAACAACAATGATTTGAGAAAACAACAAATGCCTAATGTTGCTACTTTCTCACCTATCACTACCCTCAGAATTAATCTTTGCAACATACAACCACAATCTCAACAAGGAGTATGAGGAAATAAACCTATGAATAGTGTAAACATATGACCACAATATGATGAGCAAACAGTGCCCAAGTAATCAAGAAAGTAAACAATGAACCTTGGATCTGCAAGTAAACAGATCAAGCAAGCATTCGTCTCACTTAAGCAAGCAAGTAAACAGTGAGGCGAGTACTCATCAGGAGATAAAAAACAACTTGATATTTTTCCTTTTCATGTATATCAGCGTCAGTCGTTGCATGTGTTCACTTCTACTAACATGTTGAAACAAAAGCATCTGCGCATCCGAAGAAGATTCAAACTACATACAATTCGTAAACATTTGCCCCTTGCAAGCATTATCACAAACACCTACCAAGAAAAAATCCTTTCACATGTAATGGAATCAAACACACACCGGAAATATCATGTGGCAAGTACTCTTCAAGAGATAACCATCATCGTGTTCTCACAACATATGTCAGATCTATGGCAGGTGCTCATCCAGTGCAGAAATCAGGGGGGGATTTTGAGCGGGCAGAGGATGCAATAGGAAGGAGGGAGGGGGAGGGAGGAGGAAGGAGGGGTGGTGGCTACCTGCCTATGGACCAGTCGCCGACGTAGCTACGGGCGGCGGCGTTGCTGGGCGGGGCAGGCTGCTCCAGGGACGGGGAGGGAGGTGCTGCGGTGCCGGAGGCGGGGCCGCGGAGGCTGGGCGCGTGTGGCTGCCCGGCTCGTACAGCGCTGGTGTCTCCCGCCGGCCGGCGACCGATGTGCAGAGGTGCTTGTGTGGGACGGGGCGACAGTGGCGAGGCTTTCTGGGCTCTGGGGGAGAGGAGAGGGCGGAGAGGGTGAGGGGAAGTGTGAGGGGGCAAGTGGGAAGGGGGGGGGCGAGGAGGCAGGGCGGCGGAGGTGGAGCGGGCGCGGGCGGGCGGCAGCGAGCGGGAGCGGGCGCGGGAGGACGGGGGTCATCGGGTTAGAATCGGTGGATCTGGCGAGGGAGGGAGAGAGGCCAGAATGAGAGGGGAGCAAGTGGAGTGGGGTAGGGTTAGCAATGGCGCACCTTTTAGGGGTGCGCCATAAACATACGTATACCAATGGCGCACCTTCTAGGGGTGCGCCATAAGCACCGTGATAGCAATGGCGCACCTTCCCCTGGTGCTCCATTACTAACTTTTTTTTGGATTTTTAGTTGCATGTAATAATTTTTTAGAAAATGACCATAAATTTTAAAATGTTACGATATAAGTAGTTATTACTAATTTTCAAATACTTGCGTTGCAAAACATTTGTGAATTGGTAAAACATTTATGAATATGAGAAAATATCATCAAATTTGAAAAAATATTCATGAATTCAAAAAGTGCCCATGAAACTTAAAAATATTCATGAGTTCAAATAATATTAACAAATTCAATACTTTTTGTGAGTTAGAAAATGTTTGCATTTGCAAAAAATGTTTGCAAATTTAAGCAGGAAAAGGAACACTAAAAAATAAAATACCAGAATAAACATAAAAAAAATTGGTATATCAATGGCGCACCTCCTATTGGTGCGCCATAAATACCTTGATAGCAATGGCGCACCTTCTCCTGGTGCGCCATTAGTAACTTTTTTTATTTTACCAGAACAAACATAAATAAAAACAATTAAAATACCAGAAGAAAACATTAATCCCCACTGTTTTGAACAAAAGAGGTTACTGGATATAGGACTAGAACAGAAGAAATGCCATTTCCATATGTCAAAATACAATCGAGAAATGAACACTACAATTTAAACCATTGTGCAAAGATTTAGAATTAGATCGATGACATGGTTGAAATCAAGTGATACATGTAATAATTTAGTTGCATGTAATAATTGAGCTTGCCACTGACACACACACACACACACACACACACACACACACACGGTCGACATGTCGTGATTCGATCTTAGCTCTCTTTTCACAATCTTCTTGCCCTTCTTTTTCGCAAATGGAGTTCTTCTCTTGAACAGACGTCCTTTAGGTAGGGTGGTCCTGCTTCTTCTTGTGGTGTATGGTACTTCATCGTCGTCATCATGTTCCATCTTCGGGTCGCTGTACTTGTCGAAGTCTTGCTCATTGGTGACTCCATCCATTATGATGATCTTCCTTTTTCCTCTCCTCACAACAACATGACTGGGCTGTGACGGGTCGGTAATGAAGAAGCATTGGTCCACTTGGGAAGCCAGTAGCCAAGGCTCATTTTTCGTGGTGACGTTTGCGCCCGCGGTCTTGGATTTGGCTTCGGGTATAACCATGGTGGTGAAATACTAGTCTTCTTTTAGGACGCTCTTGGCCCATCTGACACGGAACATCGGGACCTTCTCTCCAGCGTAGCTCAGCTCCCGGATCTCCTCGATGCTTCCATAGTATCTGTCCTTGTCGTTACCGGTGTAGGATTCCATCGTTACCCCGGAGTTCTGATAATCATCGCTCTTCATGTCCTTTTCCTCGGTGTAGAATGTGTAGCCGTTGATATCGTATGCCTCATAGGTCATCAGGTTGTGCTCGGCGCCCTGTGACAAGGCGAATATGAGTTTTTATTCCGCGGAAGAATCCTCATGTAAAGGGTACGACAAAAGCTTCTCCTTGAACCAATGTGTGAAACACGAGTTGTTCTCTTTGATTATATCTCTGTTCGTCCTCTGTTGGCCTCGGTCATTGTACGTCTTCTCAATAAAGGTTTTGTGCTCTACCACCCAAGGATCGACCACGTCTATGTGTTGTAGCACGACTAGGTTTGCTCTTTCAAAGTCGGCGAGTCGACCCTTGAAGTCGACACGCATTTTGCGGCGACCCTCGTGGTGACCTCATCCAGCGAGTCTGCGGAGGTGCCTGTTGACGGGCAGACCAATGGGGTTCTCGATGCCTAGATAATTCGTGCAGTAGGAGATGCACTCTTCGGTCAGAAAGCCCTTGGCTATGATTCCCTCTGGACGTGACATGTTGCGAATGTATCCTTTGATGACACCATTCATCCTTTCGAACAGCATCATGCTGTGCAGGAACGTCGGCCCGAGTTGGATGATATCCTCCATGATATGGACCAACAGATGCACCATAACGTCAAAGAATGCGGGCGGGAAGTACATCTCAAGCTCGCATAGTATCACCACGATCTCTTCCTGTAGCCTTCTGAGTTGCCTCACGCCAACCGACTTCCGAGAGATGACGGCAAAAAAGTTGCATAGGCTAAATAGCATTTCACGGACGTGCGCGTCCATGATCCCACGGATTGCAACTGGAAGTATCTGCGTCATCAGCACGTGACAGTCGTGAGACTTCATCCCGCTGAACTTCTGCTTCGCTAAGTCTAGGTATCTTCTTATCTTCCCCGCGTAACCGTAAGGAAGTTTTACTCCTACGAGGCAGGTGAAAAACTGCTCGATCTCCTCCTGACTTAGAGTGAAGCATGCGGGAGTGCAGCCATTTCCGATCTTCATGGCCTTTTTGCCTTTGCGACGACTTTCTGTGTCCTTCGCCTCATCATCATCATCATCATCATTAGCGTGAAGCTCCTCCCTGATGCCCATTGATTTCAAGTCTACCCTTCCTTTCGGCCCATCTTTGGTCCTCTCTGGCATGTTGAGCAGGGTACCAAGCAGACTCTCGCACACGTTCTTCGTGATATGCATGACATCAAGGCTGTGAGGCACACGGAGGATCTTCCAGTACGACAAGTCCCAAAAAACAGACCTCGTTTTCCATACCTTCAGTAGCGGCTCTGGCGCCTTTCTCTTCTTTCCCGGCGGTGGGCACTCTTTCCAATTTTTCAACAACTCATGTATTTCCTCGCCGCTCCACGTATGTGGGCGTCTTCGGGGTTTAGTTTCACCATCGAACAGATCCTTGCGTTTTCTCCATGAATCATCGTCGCGAAGCCACCTTCGATGTCCCATGAACACGGTTTTCAAAGACCCGGGATCTCTATCTAGCTGGCGATAGGTTGTGTCATCCATGCACCTGATGGATGCACAAAATCCGTGGACCACCTACCCCGCGACATATCCATAACCGAGATAGTCGTGCACCGTGGTGAGCAGTGCGGCTCTCATAGGGAAATATTCTTTCTCTGTGGCGTCACACGTATTGGCTGGCATTTTCTACAGCGTGTCTAGCTCCTCTTTCAGCAGCCCCAGATACAGATTCATGTCGTTCCCTAGTTGTTTCGGCCCTTCAATTATCATACTCATGTGAATGTACTTCCTCTTCATGCACAACCAGGGGGGAAGGTTGTACATCCACACAAACACAGGCCAGGTGCTATGTGTGCTTCTCTGGCTGCCAAACGGATTGACTCCATCAGTGCTCGCGCCCAGCACGATGTTCCTTGGATCGTCCCCAAATTCTGGGTGTTCGAAGTTCAATGCTTGCCACTGGCTCGCATCCTTAGGGTGACTCAGCATCTTGTCTTTTTTTATTTATCTCTGGATCATTTTCGTCATCTTCTCGCTTCTTCTCCTCCCTATCCGCGTGCCAACGCAGGAGCTTTGCTACCTTAGGGTCCGCGAAATACCGCTGCAGACGAGGAGTGATCGGAAAGTACCACACCACTTTTCGAGGAGCTTTCTTCCTCTTCTTGTATCGAGTGACGCCGCACACCGGACATATGGTAGACTCCGCGTGCTCGTCCTGATAAATGATGCAATTGTTCATGCACACATGGTATTTCACGTGCGGTAAATCTAGAGGACACACGATTTTCTTCGCCTCCTCGAAACTAGTCAGGCACTTGTTCCCCTTAGGAAGACGTTCGTGCCAGAATGACATGTTCTCGTCGAAGCATGCGTCGGTCATTTTGTGTTTTACCTTCATCTCCAGAGTCATGAGCATTACTTTCAGGTGGGTATCCTCGGGCCTGCATCCTTCATACAATGGAGTAACCGCATCTATCTCTAGTTGATCCAGCTTGGCTTTCTCTCGGGTGGCAGCTCTTGCGTTATCCATCTGCTTGAGAAGCAGGTCTTGAATATGAGGGTCATGCACCTAGCCCATCGATGGTCCATCGTCGTCTGCTCCAGCATCTTCATCTTCATGATCATGCCCTTCGTCTTGATATTCCTCATCATCATGTCCGGCATCTTCTACATGATGACTATGTACTACATCTACTTCGTGATCATGTCCTGGAGATTCTTCGTCTTCTCGCTCGCCCTCGCCGTGGTTGTCTTGCTGGCCTTCCTCATTTCTTGCCCGACCCCCATGGACGACTTCATAATCATCTTCATCACCTTGCCACCGATAGCCATCCATGAAACCACGCAAGAGCAGGTGGCCCCGCACCTGTACGGAATCCGGGTCCATAAGGCTCTTCAGCTTGCATCTTTGACACGGACATCTTATCTCCATCTCGTTCTTTTGAAGCATCTCGGCCTTCGCGGAGCTCAAAAACCTATTCACGATGCCTTCGGTCATCGTGCGGTCCATGGTCGCCTGCGGGGTAGAGCAAAATGATATTTTAGAACCAAAAAAATAATTTGGCATGACTTTGCCTAAAAATAGGACCAAAAAGAATGCACAGTGCCAAATTCTGGCCGAAACGGAAATGAATCAACATTCCGGCAAAATATTGGCAACTATCGCATTTCAAATACCGGTACCTGCAAACACAAACATATGCCGCACCACAAACATATGCAACACCACAAACATACGTAGATGCAGGCCATAAAAAGTGTGTACGTTGTTGGAGGGAGAAAAAAGTAGATCTAGAACATAAAGAAAGCTTTCCCCTTGCTTACCTATCAAAAAAAGAAAATTTAACCACTTAATGTGGGTGAATCTATGGTGCAAATGAGGTGAGGAGGAGGAGGCAGCCGAGACCAAGCTTGGTAGAGGTGGAGAGAATGAAGTGGGGAAAGTGAGTGTGGTAGGTGGCTATCCAAAATATCTAGCTGCTCCCAGGTTACCAATGGCGCACCACCTAAGAATGCGCCATTAGTAACCAGGGTTACTAATGGCAGACCTGGTGTGTGGTGCGCCATTACTAGTTTTGAAAAAAATATATTAAAAAACATGTTAGGAGTGGCACACCAGTGGATAGTGCGCCATTAACTAGCGCACTATCCACTGGTGCGCCACTCCTAACATGTTTTTATATATTTTTGTCAAAACTAGTAATGGCGCACCACACACCAGGTGCGCCATTAGTAATGTGGCCAATAATGGTGTACCTATATCTTGTGCGCCACTGCTATATAGCAGTGGCGCACCACATACATGGCGCACCATTAATGCCCATATTAGCTATAGCCATTTTCCTAGTAGTGCCCAGTCGTTGGTGGAGTCCGATTGCGCAAAGTCCTAATGGACGGTGGCAGCAGGCTTAATATCATCTACGCCGACACATTGGAGGCAATGGGCATTCTGATAACCCGACTCAGCAAGAGCAACATGCAGTCCTATGAAGTAATCCCTGGGAAGAAAGCAAAATCAATCGGGCAGATCGCCCTTCACGTCATATTTAGCAAAGAGAAGAACCTACGAAAGGAATGGCTGACTTTCGAAGTGGTAGACCTCTGAAGTGCCTAGCATGCCATCTTGGGTAGGCCTGCCTATGCTCGTTTCATGGTCCGTCCATGTTACGTGTATCTTAAGCTTAAGATGCCGGGGCCGAAAGGCATGATCACTATCACAGGCAATCAGAAGTTAGTCGAGGAGTGTCTCAAGAAGGGATCTCAAATTGCTGATGAACAGATGGCGATGGTCGAGTTGGACGAATACAAGAAAGCGGTATATTCAAGCGAGTTGTTGAAGTCCAAGAAGCCGACTGTGGAATCCGCTTTCCAGTCAGCAGGGGCGACGAAGACGGCACACATCGATCCTAGAGACCCGGACGCTGCCCCGACCAACATATCCACCACCCTTGACAACAAATAGGAAGTCGAGCTTGTCTAGTTCCTCTGTGAGAACTGGGACATCTTTGCATGGAAGCCTTCTGACATGCTGGGTGTTCCCAGGGAGTTGGCCGAGCACGGACTCCATGTCGACTCGACGGTGAAGCCTATCAAGGAGCACCTTCGACGATCTTTCGCTGAGAAGCGTAAGGCGATTGGCGAAGAGATAGCGCGACTCTTGTCTGCTGAGTTCATCCGAGAGGTGTACCACTCGGAGTGGCTCGCCAATGTCGTCTTAGTTCCAAAGAAGAATAACACTCTTAGGATGTGTGTAGATTTTAGGCACATCAATCGGGCCTGCCCGAAGGATCATTTCCCTCTTCATCGCATACATCAGGTAGTAGATCCTACTGCCGGGTGTGAGCGATTGTTGTTTCTGGATGCGTACTCCAGGTACCACCAAATCCGAATGTATGGTCCTGATGAAATAAAAACAGCGTTCATCACCCACTCAGGTGTTTTTGCTATATCACTATGCCATTCAGGTTGAAAAATGCTGGAGCCACGTTTCAGCGTATGATTCAGAAGTGTGTGCGGAAACAGATTAGTCAAAACGTGGAGGCTTACATGGATGACATCATGGTCAAGTCTAGGAATGGATCCGACCTCCTGGCTGACCTAGTCAAGACCTTCGCAAATTTGTGCACATTTGAAATCAAGCTCAACCCAGCTAAATGTACATTTAGCGTACCCACAGGCAAATTACTCGGTTTCCTCATTTCTGAACGTGCGATCGATGCCAACCCTGAGAAAATTGAGGCCATCATCCGAATGAATCAACCGGAGCGCCTCCACGACGTACAACACCTCAAAGGGTGCCTAGCAGCCCTAAGCAGATTCATCTCAAGACTCGGTGAAAAGGCCCTGCCGCTTTACCGATTGATGAAGAAGTTAGACATGTTTGAGCGCACTCCCGAAGCGCAGGCTGCATTCCAGGAACTTAAAGCCTTGCTTTCCACTTAGACGGTGCTAGCTGCTTCGAGCAGGAAAGAGCCTTTGCTCTTATACATCACGGCCACGATCTAAGTCGTTAGCACGGTTCTCACTGTTGAATGGGAAGAACAAGGCAAAACCTTCAAGCTCCAACGACCAGTGTACTACATCTTTGAGGTCCTGACCCCTTCCAAGCAAAGGTATCCGCATTATCAGAGGCTAGTATATAGAATCTACCTAACTGCTAAGAAGGTGGCACACTACTTCCAAGAACACTCGGTCATGGTGATAAGTGACGCCCCTTTATCCGAGATCATGAACAACAGGGATGCCACTGGCTGAGTGGCTAAGTGGGCCATCAAGCTCCTTCCACCGGACATCAAGTTTGAAGCCAAGAAAGCCATCACGTCGCAAGCCCTGGTAGATTTCCTCGCCGAATGGATTGAGCAAGAATAACCTGTCCCAAGTGTTCCTGAACACTGATTGATGTTCTTCGATGGCTCCAAGTGCTCCATGGCTTCGGGGCCGGAGTGGTCTTGGTGTCACCTAAAGGCGACTGACTCAGCTAGGTGCTTCAGATCCACTTTGACTCCTCCAACAACGAAGCCGAATACAAAGCTCTCTATATGGGCCGTGGATGGTAATTTCTCTGGGAATTCACCGACTAATAGTATATGGCGACTCGGATCTAGTGGTCAACCAAGTCCTGAAAGAGTGGGATATCCGTAGCCCGGCAATGACTGGCTACTGTAACACCGTCAGAAAACTAGAGAAGCACTTTGAAGGGTTGGAACTCCATCATGTGCCACGCCTTAAGAACCAAGCACGTGATGATTTGGCCAAGATGGGTTCGACCCAGAAGACAGTGCCCAAAATGTGTTACTGGAACACCTACACTCGCCCATGATCAAGGAAGATCCCTTTGTGGAAGAGCCCCCGCAACCAGTCAGTCCTTCTGACCCGATTGAAGTAGACATCCCTGCGGTAATTGAGTTGGTTCAAGAGATCCTTATTTTCACTTCCGAGTGGGCTGAGCCATACCTGGCATACCTGCTCCGACAGGAACTCCCACAAGATGAGGATGAAGCTTGCCAGATCGTTCGTTGATCCAAGGCTTTCACCATTGTGGGAGACCAACTATACAAGAAAAGCACGACCGGAGTCACTCAGCGATGCATATCACCGAAGGAAGGGCAACAAATTATGCAAGAGATTCACTCGGGAACCTGTGGACACCATGCATCCTCTCAGACCCTGGTCGCCAAAGCATTCAGGGCCGGGTTCTATTGGCCCCGAGCCAATGAGGCTGCTTGGGATATAGTGGATCGATGCGTCGGGTGCCAGTTTTACGCGAATCAGTCGCACAAGCCAGTGTCTGCTCTGAAGACTATCCCCCTCACTTGGCCGCTCGCTGTCTGGGGACTTGACAAGATCGTTCCTCTTAGGATCGGGGCAAGTAGCTTCACACACCGGTTGGTGGCAGTGGACAAGTTCACCAAGTGGATCGAGGCCAAGCCAATAAAGAAGTTAGACTCGGCCACTGCCATTCAGTTCATCAAAGAGATAATCTTCAGATTCGGAGTCCCTCACAACATCATCACCAACAACGGGTCTAACTTCGACTCAGACGAGTTCTGTGAGTTTTGGTACACCTAAGGCACTCGGGTTGATTACACCTCTATGGCGCACCAGTAGTCGAATGGCCAAGCCGAGCGAGTCAATGGGCTCATACTCCAAGGATTGAAACCCCATCTCATGCGCGACCTAACTCACGCGGCAGGGCCCTGGGTGACCGAACTACCGTCAGTCCTCTGGGGCCTATGGACAACCCCAAATTGATCCACCAATCGTACCCCGTTCTTTGTGGTGTACGGGTCAGAAGTAGTTTTACCGAGTGACTTGCTCCATAATTATCCCCGAGATTGGTACTCGGAGGCTGAAGCTGAAGATGCAAGGCAAGATGGCCTCGGCCTTTTGAAGGAAGAGCATGAGTTAGCGTTTATAAGATTAGCATTGTACCAACAAGATTTGTGTCACTACCAGGACAAACACGTCAGAGGACACGCCTTCCAAGAAGGATACCTGGTCCTCTAAGTGAATCAACAGAAACCTCACAAGCTGGCGCCCCCTGGGAGGGGCCATTCGCTATATCGAAGGTCCTGCATAATGGAGCATACAGGCTCCACAACTTCACCAAAGGAATAGAAGAGCCCAGAGCTTGTAACGCAGGTCTGCTCCGCAAGTTTTACACTTAGAATAAAATTTATCCCTTGTAATAGTTAGTATGAATGAACTTAGATGAATAAAAGTCTCGCTTTTTCCCATATATCGTCTAGTTCGGCCTACGGTTGCGTTTCACTCAGGTGACTAACTTCATTCGGAAACTAACACACCTCTAGTGGGTGAAGAGAGGAGAAAGCTTAGCTGCAAATCAACTTTCGCCTAAGTTAAAAAAACAATCTGAATGAGGATCTGCTCCACACTCGGGGGCTTAGCTGCAAACTTCTACCTCTTGAGCTTGCATTGGTATTTCCCTTAGTTTTGAGAACCAAGGTATCAATCCAGTAGGAGACTACGCAACAAGCCATCGAATACCTGCACAAACAAACACCAACTTGCAACAAACGCGACAAAGGGGTTGTCAATCCCTTCACGGTTATTCGAAAAGTGAGATCTGATAGAGATGGATAAATGGTAAAGTAATAATTTTGGTTTATGGAATGGAAATTAAAAGATTGTAAAGTAAGGGAACTGCGACATAAATTGGCAAGTTGACGGGAAACTAATATGATGTAAAATAGACCCGGGGGCCATAGGTTTCACTAGAGGCTTCTCTCAAGATAGAACTTATTACAGTGGG
This sequence comes from Triticum aestivum, assembly GCF_018294505.1. Classification (NCBI taxonomy): domain Eukaryota; kingdom Viridiplantae; phylum Streptophyta; class Magnoliopsida; order Poales; family Poaceae; genus Triticum; species Triticum aestivum. The sequence goes on along the minus strand of NC_057803.1, from coordinate 97,116,561 downwards.
TGAACAATTATTGCCGAGCAATTGATAGAAAAGCGCAAAGTTATGATGATATCTAAGGCAATGATCATGAATATAGGCATCACGTCCGTGTCAAGTAGACCAAAACGATTCTGCATCTACTAGTATTACTCCACACGTCGACCAACTCCTGCCCGCATCTAGAGTATTAAGTTCATAAGAACAGAGTAACGCATTAAGCAAGATGACATGATGTAGTGGGATTAACTCAAGCAATATGATGAAAACCCCATCTTGTTATCCTCGATGGCAACAATACAAACGTGTCGGTTCCCCTTCTGTCACTAGGATCGAGCACCGCAAGATTGAACCCAAAGCTAAGCACTTCTCCCATTGCAAGAAAAACCAATCTAGTTGGCCAAACCAAATCGATAGTTTGAAGAGACTTGCAAAGATAAGAAATCATGCATATAAGAATTCAGAGGAGATTCAAATAATATTCATAGATAATCTTAGTCATAAATCCACAATTCATCGGATCTCGGCAAACACACCGCAAAAGAGTATTACATCGAATAGATCTCCAAGAACATCGAGGAGAACTTTGTATTGAGAATCAAAGAGAGAGAAGAACCATCTAGCTACTAGCTATGGAACTATAGGTCTGAAGTAAACTACCCACGCTTCATCGGAGAGGCAATGGCGTTGATGTAGAAGCCCTTCGTGATCGATTCCCCCTCCGGCAGGATGCCGGAAAAGGCCCCAAGATGGGATCTCACGGGTACAGAAGATTGCAGCGGTGGAAAAGTGGTTTCGTGGCTCCCCTGGATGTTTTTGGGGTATAAATGTATATATAGGAGGAATAATTAGGTCAAGAGAGCTATGACGGCCCCACAAGGTCGGGGGCACGCCCCACCCCCTAGGCGCGCCCTCCACCCTTGTGGCTGCCTCGAGGCTCCTCTGACTTGCACTCCAAGTCCCCTGGGTGTCTTCTGGTCCAAGAAAAATCATCGCGAAAGTTTTATTCCGTTTCGACTCCGTTTGGTATTCCTTTTCTGCGAAACTCTAAAACAAGGAAAAAATAGAAACCGGCACCGGGCTCTAGGTTAATAGGTTAGTCCTAAAAATCATATAAAATAGCATATTAATGCATATAAAACATCAAAAACAGATAATATAATAGCATGGAACAATAAAAAATTATAGATACGTTGGAGACGTATCAAGGATCCCCAAGCTTAATTCCTGCTCGTCCTCAAGTAGGTAAATGATAAAAACAGAATTTTTGATGTGGAATGCTACCTAACATATTTATCCATGTAATACTTATTTATTGTGGCATGAATGTTTAGATCTGTATGATTCAAAACAAAAGTTTAATATTGACATAAAAACAATAATACTTCAAGCATACTAACAAAATAATTATGTCTTCTCAAAATAACATGGCCAAAGAAAGCTTATCCCTACAAAATCATATAGTGTGGCTATGCTCCATCTTCATCACACAAAATATTTAAATCATGCACAACCCTGATGACAAGCCAAGCAATTGTTTCATACTTTTGATGTTCTCAAACCTTTTCAACTTTCACGCAATACATGAGCGTGAGCCATGGGCATAGCACTATAGGTGGAATAGACGGTGGTTGTGGAGAAAAAAAAGAAGGAGATAGTCTCACATCAACCAGGCGTATCAACGAGCTATGGAGATGCCCATTAATAAATATAAATGTGAGTGAGTAGGGATTTCCATGCAACGGATGCACTAGAGCTATAAGTTTATGAAAGCTCAAAAAGAAACCTAAGTGGGTGTGCATCCAATTTGCTTGCTCACGAAGACCTAGGGCAATTTGAGGAAGCCCATCATTGGAATATACAAGCCAAGTTCTATAATGAAAAATTCCCACTAGTATATGAAAGTGATATCATAGGAGACTCTCTATCATGAAAATCATGGTGCTACTTTGAAGCACACGTGTGGTAAAAAGGATAGTAACATTGTCCCTTCTCTCTTTTTCTCTCCTTTTTTATTTGGGCCTTCTATCATTTTTTTGGCCTCTTATTTTTCGTCCGGAGTATCATCCCGACATGGGGGAATCATAGTCTCCATCATCCTTTCCTCACATGGGACAATGCTCTAATAATGAAGATCATCACACTTTTATTTACTTACAACTCAAGAATTACAACTCGATACTTAGCACAAAATATGACTCTATATGAATGCCTCCGGCGGTGTACCGGGATGTGCAATGAATCAAGAGCGACATGTATAAAAAATGACGAACGGTGGCTTTGCCACAAATACGATGTCAACTAGATGAGCATGCAAAGCAATATGACAATGATGGAGCGTGTCATAATAAACGGAACCGTGGCAATATATCTCGGAATGGCTATGGTAATGCCATAATAGGTAGGTATGGTGGCTGTTTTGAGGAAGGATGTGTGGTGGGTTTATGGTACCGGCGAAAGTTGCGCGGTACTAGAGAGGCTAGCAATGACGGAAATGTGAGAGTGTGTATAATCCATGGACTCAACATTAGTCATAAAGAACTGACATACTTACTGCAAAAATCTATTAGTCATCAAAACAAAGTACTACGCACGTGCTCCTAGGGGGATAGATTGGTAGGAAAATACCATCGCTCGTTCCCGACTGCCGCTCATAAGGAAGACAATCAAAAATTAAATATGCTCCGACTTCATCACATAACGGTTCACCATACGTGCATGCTACGGGACTCACAAACTTTAACACAAGTATTTATCAAATTCACAACTACTTACTAGCTTGACTCTAATATCACCATCATCATATCTCAAAACAATCATCAGGAATCAAATTTCTCATAGTATTCAATGCACTTTATACGAAAGTTTTTATTATATCCCTCTTGGATGCCTATCATATTAGGACCAATTTTATAATCAAAGCAAATTACCATGCTGTTTAGAGACTCTCCAAATAGTATAATTGAAGTACGAGAGTTGATCAATCTTATAAAATAAAACCACCATCGTGCTCTAAAAAGATATAAGTGAAGCACTAGAGTAAATTTTGCCTAGCTCAAAAGATATAAGTGAAGCACATAGAGTATTCTAATAAATCATGATTCATGCATGTCTCTCTCAAGAGGTGTGTACAGCAAGGATGATTGTGGCAAAATAAAAAGCAAAGACTCAAATCATACAAGACTCTCCAAGAAAAACACATATCATGTGGTGAATACAAAATATAGCCTCAAGTAAAGTTACCGATGGACGAAGACGAAAGAGGGGATGCCTTCCCGACGCATCCCCAAGCTTAGGCTTTTTGACATCCTTGAATATTACCTTGGGATGCCTTGGGAATCCCCAAGCTTAGGCTCTAGCCACTCTTTATTCCATAGTCCATCAAATCCTTACCCAAAACATGAAAACTTCACAACACAAAACTCCAACAGAAAATCTCGTATGCTCCGTTAGTATAAGAAAATAAATCACCACTTTTGGTACTGTTGTGAACTCATTGTTTATTTATATCGGTGTAATATCTACTGTATTCCAACTTTTCCATGGTTCATACCCCTCGATACTAGCCATAGATGCATCAAAATAAGCAAACAACACACGAAAAATAGAATCTGTCAAAAACAGAACAGTCTGTAGCAATCTGGGTATTTTGAATACTTCTGTAAGTCCAAAATTTCTGAGAAATTAGTAAGTCCTAGATAATTAGTTTTATTAATCCTATGCAAAAAGAATCAGTATTTAGCGCGCTTCTGTTAAAAATTAAAACCAATCTCCTGGGCAAAAAAGTTTTTGTTTTTCAGCAGGATCAAATCAAATATTACCATAAGCTATCCCAAAGGTCTTACTTGGCACAAACACTAATTAAAACACATCCAATCAGAGGCTATATGATTTATTCAAAGCAAAATAGGACCTAAAAAGCAAGAACAAAAATAAAATTGGGTTACCTCCCAACAAGCGCTATTGTTTAACGCCCCTTGATACGTCCATTTTGCATGATGCTTAATATTTATTGCATTATGGGCTGTTATTACACATAATGTCACAATACTTATGCCTATTCTCTCTTATTTTACAAGGTTTACATGAAGAGGGAGAATGCCGGCAGCTGGAATTCTAGGCTGGAAAAGGAGCAAATATTAGAGACCTATTCTGCACAACTCCAAAAGTCCTGAAACTTCACGGGAGCATGTTTTGGAATATATAAAAAAATACTGGCGAAAGAATTAACCAGAGGGGACCCACACCCTGGCCACGAGGGTGGGGGCGCACCATACCCCCCTGGGCGCGCCCCCTTGTCTCGTGGGCCCTCTCGCAGGCCTCTGGTGCCCATCTTCTGCTATATGAAATCTTTCGTCTGAGAAAAAAATCATAAGCAAGCTCTCGGGACGAAAATCCACGGCCACGAGGCGGAACCTTGGCGGAACCAATCTAGGGCTCAGGCAGAGCTGTTCTGCCGGGGAAACATCCCTCTGGGAGGGGGAAATCATCACCATCATCATCACCATCAATCCTCTCATTGGGAGGGGGTCAATCTCCATCAACATATTCACCAGCACCATCTCATCTCAAACCCTAGTTTATCTCTTGTATCCAATCTTTGTCTCAAAACCTCAGATTGGTACCTATGGGTTACTAGTAGTGTTGATTACTCCTTGTAGTTGATGCTAGTTGGTTTATTCGGTGGAAGATCATATGTTCAGATCCTTTATGCATATTAATACCCCTCTAATTATAAACATGAATATGATTTGTGAGTAGTTATGTTTGTTCCTGAGGACATGGGAGAAGTCTTGCTATAAGTAGTCATGTGAATTTGGTATTCGTTCGATATTTTGATGAGATGTATGTTGTCTCTCCTCTAGTGGTGTCATGTGAACGTCGACTACATGACACTTCACCATGGTTTGGGCCTAGGGGAAGGCATTGGGAAGTAATAAATAGATGATGGGTTGCTAGAGTGACAGAAGCTTAAACCCTAGTTTATGAGTTGCTTCCTAAGGGGCTGATTTGGATCCATATGTTTCATGATATGGTTAGGTTTACCTTAATACTTATTTTGTAGTTGCGGATGCTTGCAAGAGGGGTTAATCATAAGTGGGATGCTTGTCCAAGGATGGAAGTACCCAAGCACTGGTCCACCCACATATCAAATTATCAAAGTACCGAACGCGAATCATATGAACGTGATGAAAACTAGTTTGACGATAATTCTCATGTGTCCTCGGGAGCACTTTCCTTTATATAAGAGTTTTTCCAGGCTTGTCCTTTGCTACAAAAAGTATTGGGCCATCTTGCTGCACCTTATTTAATTTTATTACTTATTACCCGTTACAAATTACCTTACCACAAAACTATCTGTTACCGATAATTTCAGTGCTTGCAGAGAATACCTTACTGAAAACTGCTTATCATTTCCTTCTGATCCTCGTTGGGTTCGACACTCTTTCTTATCGAAAGGACTATGATAGATCCCCTATACTGTTGGGTCATCAAGACTCTTTATGGCGCCGTTGCCGGGGAGTGAAGCGCCTTTGGTAGGTGGAATTTGGTAAGGACAAAAATTATATAGTGTGCTGAAATTTACTGTCACTTGTTACTATGGAACATAATCCTTTGAGGAGATTGTTCGGGGTATCTTCAACCTACTGAACCTACTGAAAATGTTTACTTTGAAATTCCTTCGGGTATGATAGAGAAACTGCTAACTAATCCTTTCACAGGTGATGGAACATTACATCCTGATTTGCACCTAATCTATGTGGATGAAGTTTGTGGATTATTTAAGCTTGTAGGTATGCCTGAGGATGTTATCAAGAAGAAGGTCTTCCCTTTATCTTTGAAGGGAAAGGCATTGACATGGTTTAGGCTATGTGATGATACGGGAGCATGGAACTACAACCGATTGAAATTGGTATTTCATTAGAAGTTTTATCCTATGCATCCGGTTCATCGTGATCGTACTTATATATAATTTTTGGCCTCGCGAAGGAGACAACATCGCTCAAGCTTTGGGGAGTCTTAAGTCAATGTTATATTCATGCCCCAATCATGAGCTCTCAAGAGAAATTATTATTCAAAAAATTTATGCTCGGCTTTCTCTCAATAATCGCTGCATGCTCGATACTTCTTGTACTGGTTCTTTTATGATGAAGACTATTGAATCCAAATGGGATTTATTGGAAAGAATTAAGTGCAACTCAGAAGATTGGGATCTCGACGAAGGTAAGGAGTCAGGTATAACACCTAAGTTTGATTGTGTTAAATCTTTTATGGACACCGATGTTTTCCGTGAATTTAGCACTCAATATGGACTTGATTCTGAGATAGTAGCTTCTTTCTGTGAATCCTTTGCTACTCATGTTGATCTCCCTAAGGAGAAATGGTTTAAATATAATCCTCCCATTGAAGTAAAAGTAGTTGCACCTATTAAAGTTGAAGAAAAGACTATCACTTATAATGTTGATCCTGCTGTTCCTACTGCTTATATTGAGAAACCACCTTTCCTTGTTAGAATAAAGGATCATGCTAAAGCTTCAACTGTGGTCCGTAAGAGTAATACTAGAACACCTACACCCCCTGAGAAAATTAAAGTTGAACCTAGTATAGCTATGGTTAAGGATCCCTTGGCCGATAATATCGATGGGCATGTTATTTACTTCTGTGATGAAGCTGCTAGAATTGCTAGACCTGACACTAAAAATAAACATAGACCTATTGTAGGCATGCCTGTTATTTCTGTCAAAATAGGAGATCATTGCTATCATGGCTTATGTGATATGGGTGCTAATGCAAGTGCAATACCTCATTCCTTAAACAAAGAAATTATGCATGATATTGCACCTGTTGAGATAGAGGAAATTGATGTTACAATTAAGCTTGCCAATAGAGACACTATTTCACCAGTTGGGATTGTTAGAGATGTTGAAGTCTTGTGTGGCAAAGTTAAATATCCTGCTGATTTTCTTGTTCTTGGTTCCCCCCAAGATAACTTTTGTCCCATTATATTTGGTAGACCCTTCTTGAATACTGTTAATGCTAGGATAGATTGCAAAAATGATGTTGTTACTATTGGTTTGGGGGATATGTCTCATGAGTTTAATTTTGCTAAATTTCGTAGACAACCCCATGATAAAGAATTGCCTAGTAAAGATGAAATTATTTGTCTTGCTTCTATTGTCGTGCCTCCTAATGGTCCTTTAGAACAATATTTGCTCGACCATGAAAAGATATGTTTATGAATGAAAGAAGGGAAATAGATGATGTATTCTTTAAACAGGGACCTATTTTGAAACACAACTTGCCTGTTGAAATCCTTGGGGATCCTCCTCCACCCAAGGGTGATCCCGTGTTTGAGCTTAAACCATTACCCGATACTCTTAAATATGCTTATCTTGATGAAAAGAAGATATATCCTGTTACTATTAGTGCTAACCTTTCAGAGCATGAAGAAAGAAATTATTGAAAACTCTGAAGAAGCACCGTGCTGCTTTCAGATATACTCTTGATGATCTTAAGGGCATTAGTCCCACTCTATGCCAACACATAATAAAATTGGAGAAAGACGCGAAACCAGTTGTTGATCACCAACGACGGTTAAATCCTAAGATGAAAGAAGTGGTAAGAAAAGAAATACTAAAGCTTATGGAGGCAGGTATAATTTATCCCGTTGCTGATAGTCAGTGGGTAAGTCCTATCCATTGTGTCCCTAATAAGGGAGGTATTACTTTTGTTCCTAATGATAAAGATGAATTGATTCCACAAAGAATTGTTACAGGTTATAGAATGGTAATTGATTTCCGCAAATTAAATAAAGCTACTAGAAAGGATCATTACCCTTTACCTTTTATTGATCAAATGTTATAAAGATTATCCAAACATACACATTTTTGCTTTCTAGATGGTTATTCTGGTTTTTCTCAAATACCCGTGTCAAAAGAGGATCAAGAAAAGCAACTTTTACTTGCCCTTTCGGTACCTTTGCTTGTAGATGTATGCCTTTTGGTTTATGCAATGCACCTGCTACCTTTCGAAGATGTATGACTGCTATATTCTCCGACTTTTGTCAAAAGATTGTTGAGGTTTTCATGGATGATTTCTCCATATATGGAACTTCTTTTGATGATTGCTTAAGCAACCTTGATCGAATTTTGCAGAGATGTGAAGAAACTAATCTTATCTTGAATTGGGATAAGTGCCACTTTATGGTTAATGAAGGTATTGTCTTGGGGCATAAAATTTCTAAAAGAGGTATTGAAGTTGATAAAGCTAAAGTTGATGCTATTGAAAAGATGTTGTGTCCTGAGGACATTAAAGGTATAAGAAGTTTCCTTGGTCATGCCATTTTTATAGGAGGTTCATTAAAGACTTCTAAAAAAATTCCAGGCCTCTGACTAATCTCTTACAAAAATATGTTCATTTTGTCTTTGATGATGATTGTGTAGAAGCATTTGAAATACTTAAGAAAGCCTTGATTTCTACACCCATTGTTCAGCCTCCTGATTGGAATTTGCCCTTTGAATTTATGTGTGATGCTAGTGATTATTCTGTAGGGGCTGTTCTAGGACAAAGAGTTGATAAGAAATTAAATGTTATCCAATATGCTAGTAAAACTCTAGACAGTGCCCAAAGAAATTATGCTACTACTGAAAAAGAATTTTTAGCAGTTGTATTTGCTTGTGATAAGTTCAGACCTTATATTGTTCATTCTAAAGTAATTGTTCACACTGATCATGCTGCTATTAAATATCTTATGGAAAAGAAAGATGCTAAACCTAGACTTACTAGATGGATTCTCTTGCTACAAGAATTTGATTTGCATATTATTGATAGAAAGGGAGCTGAGAACCCCGTTGCAGACAACTTGTCTAGGTTAGAGAATGTTCTTGATGACCCACTACCTATTGATGATAGCTTTCCTGATGAACAATTAGCTGTCATAAATGCTTCTTGTACTGCTCCATGGTATGCTGATTATGCTAATTACATTGTTGCTAAATTTACACCACCTAGCTAGTTTCACATACTAGTAAAAGAAAAAGTTTTTCTATGATTTAAGATATTACTTCTGGGATGACCCACACCTTTATAAAGAAGGAGTAGATGGTGTTATTATATGTTGTGTACCTGTGCATGAACAGGAACAGATCCTACGCAAGTGTCACTCTGAGGCTTATGGAGGACACCATGCTAGAGATAGAACTACACATAAGGTATTGCAATCCAGTTTTTATTGGCCTACTCTCTTCAAGGATGCCCGTAAGTTTGTCTTGTCTTGTAATGAATGTCAAAGGATTGGTAATATTAGTAAATGTCAAGAAATGGCTATGAATTATTCACTTGTTATTGAACCATTTGATGTTTGGGGCTTTGATTATATGGGACCGTTTCCTTCCTCTAATGGGTATACACATATTTTAGTTGTTGTGGATTATGTTACTAAGTGGGTAGAAGCTATTCCAGCTAGTAGTGCTGATCATAACACCTCTATTAAGATGCTTAAAGAAGTTGTTTGTCCGAGGTTTGGAGTTCCTAGATACTCAATGACTGATGGTGGTTCACATTTTATTCATGGTGCTTTTCGTAAGATGCTTGCTAAGTATGATGTTAATCATAGAATTGCATCTCTGTATCACCCGCAGTCTAGTGGTCAAGTAGAATTGAGTATTAGAGAGCTTAAATTAATTTTGCAAAATACTGTTAACAGATCTAGAAAGAATTGGTCAAAGAAACTTGATGATGCATTATGGGCCTATATAACTGCATATAAAAATCCTATGGGTATGTCTCCATATAAAATGGTTTATGGAAAAGTTTGTCACTTACCTCTCGAACTAGAACATATGGCATATTGGGCCATTAGAGAGCTCAACTATGACTTCAAACTTGCCGGTGAGAATAGGCTTTTGGACATTAGCTCACTTGATGAATGGAGAACCCAGGCCTATGAGAATGCCAAACTGTTTAAAGAAAAAGTTAAAAATGGCATGACAAAAGGATACAAAAATGTGAGTTTAATGTAGGTGATTATGTATTGTTATACAACTCTCGTTTAAGATTTTTTGTAGGAAAACTCCTCTCTAAATGGGAAGGTCCTTACTTCATCGAGGAGGTCTATCGTTCCGGTGCCATAAAAATCAACAACTTCAAAGGCACAAATCCGAGTGTGGTGAACGGTCAAAGAATCAAACATTATATCTCAGGTAATCCCATAAATGTTGAAACTAATGTTATTGAAACCGTAACCCCCGGGGAATACATAAGGGACACTTTTCAGAACATTTTAGACTCCGAAAAGGAAGAGGTATGTGGTACGGTAAGTAAACCGACTCCAAAAAAGTTCTAATAGCATTTTTTTCTCTGTTTTGGAATATTTAAAAAATAGGAAAATAAGAAGCAGTTCGGGAAGGACACGAGGCTTCCACGAGGGTGGAGGGCGCGCCCTACCCCCCTCGCCCCATGCCTCGTGGGCACCTCGTGTGCTCTCCGGACTCTGTTTTCTTGTGCGATACTTCTTTTGGTCGGTAAAAATTCATTATATAATCTCCCGAAGGTTTTGACCACCGTACCATGCAAATATCTTCTGTTTTTGTTTCGAGCTGTTTTTTCTGACAGATCTAGATCACCATGACGTCTCCAAGTGCCCCCAAGGACAAGTTCTTCGAGAAGGTCATCAACCCCTACCTCGTGGAAGTACTGCAACATCCTCAAACCATTGAGATGCGTGAGGGGTTGCTACACATCCACGATGTTGAGGGACCAAGGAGGACCGGAAGCATGGAGACAAGGCTCGAGGCAATGGAGCAACAAGTTTTCAAGTGCCAGGAGATGGTGGAACATGGACTTGATGCTAATCATATAATGATCACGAAGTTCACCAATAACCACAAGCTGGATGCCAAGAACATTGGGGAGGCCATCTTCAAGCTTCACGAGAAAATTGAGCGCCTCCAAGCCCATATCTATGACCTGCAAAACCAAAACTGTGAGTATGAATATAGATTCAAGAGGATGATTTTGGATGCATATTTGAGGATCCCGGAGACTCGATCATCCTTTTACGATGGTGAGCCTATGCCTTGGAAGGTGTACGACAAGCTTACATCATCAACAACTCCACCATCTTCTTCACCAGCAAAGAAGAACTAAGTATCTGGTATGGGCACTCCCCTTGGCAACTGCCAAGCTTGGGGGAGTGCCCCGGTATCGTATCACCATCACACTTTCATCTTTACCGTTTTTCTTAGTTCGATCCTTTTGGTTATATCTTGATCTAGTAGAATAAAGTTTTAGTATGATCTTGTTTTGAGTTTTGCTTTATGATCCTTCTATGTAATCAAGTCCGTGAGCTATATATAATAAAGATTAGTTATGAGTCAAGGTCCTGATTATCTTGCCATGATCTGGAGGGAATAAAAATAAAAGAGAAGAGAAAGAATAAAAAGAAATAAAGAGATCATATGGATCTTATGGAGAGTAATGACTTCACATATAAAGAGTATGATGAATAAAAGTTGTTGAGAGTTGACAAACATAGTTTTGGTCATTGTTGCAATTAATAGGAAGTAATAAAGAAAGAGAGGTTTTCACATATAAATATAATATCTTGGACATCTTTTATGATTGTGAGCACTCATTAAAATATGACATGCTAAAAGGTTGATGTTGGACAATGAAGACAACATAATGGGTTATGTTTTTTTACATCCGAAATAAATTATATTGTCTTGGATCATCCAACATGTTGAGCTTGCCTTTCCCCCTCATGTTAGACAAATTCTTTGCACCAAGTAGAGATACTACTTGTGCTTCCAAATATCCTTAAACCTAGTTTTGCCATGAGAGTCCACCATATCTACCTATGGATTGAGTAAGATCCTTCAAGTAAGTTGTCATTATTGCAAGCAATAAAAATTGCTCTCTAAATATGTATGATTTATTAGTGTGGAGAAAATAAGCTGTATACGATCTTGTGATGTGGAAGAAATAAAAGTGACGGACTGCATAATAAAGGTCCATATCACAAGTGGCAATATAAAGTGACGTTCTTTTGCATTAAGATTTTGTGCATCCAACCATAAAAGCACATGACAACCTCTGCTTCCCTCTGCGAAGGGCCTATCTTTTATCCTTGTCTTATACTTTATACAAGAGTCATGGTGATCTTCACCTTTCCTTTTTACATTTTATCCTTTGGCTAGCACGGTGTGTTGGAAATATCCTGATATATATAGCTAATTGGATGTGAGTTTTCATGAGCTATTATTGTTGACATTGCCCTTGAGGTAAAAGGCCGGGAGGCAAAACTATAAGCCCCTATCTTTCTCTATGTCCGATTAAAACTTCATACCCATAAATATTGCGTGAGTCTTAGCAATTGTGAAAGACTAAATGATAGTTGAGTATGTGGACTTGCTGAAAAGCACTTATATTGACTCTTTCCGATGTTATGATAAATTGCAATTGCTTCAATGACTGAGATTATAGTTTGTTAGTTTTCAATGAAGTTTCTGATTCATACTTGAAATTGTGAATGAATTTTTACTTTAGCATAAGAAACCATATGACAATATATATATATATGTATATATATATAGGACAACACTATTCTGATCCTGGGATCAGAATAGTTATTATGATCACAGCGGCGCTATATAGGGGCGATGCGGTGTTGCCGGACTGCCCAAACTGCAAAAAAGCCTACTGACCCACCCCTCCCACACGACCTTTTGCCCGATCCACCTGACCACCTCCCGCCGGTGGCCAATGCCCCTGGCGCATCACCCGCCGCTGCCCCTCCTCCCCCCGGTCGGACACGCCACCGGATCCCAGCACCGCCGCGCGTCGCTGGATCACCGGAATCTCGTGCGCTGCCGCTGCCCACGGGTCCGCCCCAGGACCAATTTCGCCGGATCCCCTAGACACTGCTGCTACTCCTCACCGCCCTGCCAACCTCGTCCTCATCCGGCAGCCCTGCCGGCCATCTTCTCCCACGGCCGCGCGCCGTCCTCCTCCCATGGCCCCCGATCCACCACAAGCCTTCTCCCATAGCCCCACCCAATCCACTGCCGTGCGTGGCATCGAGGCTGGCAGCTACCCCGTGCATCTGCATGCTGCTGCAGTTGTCCGTCGCTACCTCATCTACTCGCTGGCTTCCGTATGTGAGCACAACCAGAGAGCCTCTATAACTTCTACATCTGTCCACGCATCCTCATGCTCTGCCTCCTCTCTCTCTGATTATTTGACCTTCTCACAAGCGCCACCTCGACCTTCCCTGGACCAGCTAATTTTTAACTTCATGGTACGCATGTGTTCTTGTTTTGATCTGTATCCACTTGTAGGAACTAAAAATGTACGCATGTGTTCTCCTTTTGATCTGTATCTACTGCTATCTAAATCTTGTCATCTAGGTGTCAAAAAATGTGCGCTGAGACGCCGCCCCCGTGGCCGAACTCCTGCCTCTGCTTGGCTCCGTCCGCAACAGCACACCACCTCCCTCGCCATCCACCTACCTGTGTTCATATTCTACAGGTGACCTTCTCTCCTCACGCATACTGACCTTCCTCCTCTTCCTGCTTCCTCCTCCCCTTTAGGATGATTGAACTCTGTCGCATGGAGTAGTAGAACCGCCGGTGTGTCCTGCTCCCATTCCTTATTTGTGCGCCTTGGCTTCTGGCGGTGCCACAAGGAGAAACCAACTCATCCAATTTTTCAGCGGGGGATCACATAGTGGGTTTTGAGGGGTACTGAAGTTCAGAGTGAACGTGGATTAAGGTTCAGAGATGTGTTTTTTAGTACATTCAGAGATGGTTTCCCCCTGTTTTTCATTTCTTAGCCTCTTCATAGTTTATCAGATAATTTCCAAGACTAACATTCCATTGTAGCTTATAGTCTCATGTGTGTACGATTTTTTTTGATAGAGTATACTCTGCCACCTTGAAAATACTCGAACCTGATCATAACTTGGTTAAGTCTTTTATATAGCAGAAAATTTTATAGCCAAACATATTGATATTTGAAAATTATTATCTTTGTGTGAATAAGTTTTAACCCTATGCGGGAAAAAATCTACGCAAAGCTCCACACACGCAATTCTTGATCCCTAGACCAGTTCGATTAGTTAGATGTGTGTATAAAAATTACATGTAGTTCTTTGTGTGTAGAAATATTACATGTAGTTCTTTGGGTTCCCTTCTTTCATTTTGGTAAAACTATTGATGAAAAAATGTACCTATACAGAAATGATGGTTCAGTTCAAGAAAAATGGATGTTTACTAATTTTGCGGTCTAAAGTTTCTTTGTGTTTTTTACAGCAGTTTGGAGTGTATTTATATAGAAGAAGAAAAAACAACGGCACCTGCACCGGAGTAGCAGGACGATGCACACTCCCAGTGATGGCGCATCAGCGCATTCGTCGTCTATGCACATGTGTGTGCAGTGCAATTGAGGGAGCACTCCCCTGTTGCTATTATGCTCCTACGCCTCCCCATGGATCATGTTCTCTTCTCTTCTTTTTGTTGTGATTTTGTAAATTGAAGATCATTCATAACAGGGGAAGAAAAAGTTTTAGAGAGTTTTTTTATAAAAAGCCATAGATTTTATTCAGATTGTGATGGACTTTTCTCACATGTTTATGCTAGTTCATGCTCGTTTTGTACTCTTTTTTGTTCTTACTCTGTTTCAGATTTTGGTTTGAAAACGTATGCGCATGTTGACAGAGACAATCTATACAAAGAAGTTCAAATATTATTGCCCTGCAGGTTCATGTCTTCACAAGGTGTACCACTATTTTTCTTCTCTCTCAAAAAGTGTGTGTTTTCAGCACTACAAACAGATCCAATACCCCGAAGAAAGTTATGGGAAAAATATAGAAATTCTAGAGAGGTTGGGGACAAAAGGGTTTCTGTAGCGAACAATTTTTTATTCCCATGGGAAGTCTAGAGAGGTTGGTGAAGAGCATTTTATTCCCGTATACTCCATGTTTTTAAAGAAATGAAATTCAAAAATAGGTAAATGCGAAGTTCAGATTGTTTAACTTCTACAAAAAGACTAAGATAGTTTTCCTTTTACTATAAGAACAAAACAAAGAAGTTCAAATTTAAAATAAATAGAGTACCTCAAAATTTATTGAGAAAATATATTTTCCCCATATCTACAAAAAAGGTTAGAGGTTCAAATTCTTTCTGAGAGTGGTTGAACAAAAATACGTGACAGAACTTCAAGGTGAAAACAACGAGAAGTTCAACTACTGCAAGGAATGAATTTCAGGTGAGAATAAAAGTATATAAAAATAAAAGCTTAAAATGTTTGTTGAAAGAAGTTCAAGTGCTCTGTCCGGGGAGGTTCAAAAATCCTTGCGAGAGAGGTTCACCTTGTATTTCCATGTTCAAAAACACAAAAAAGATTGGTTTTGTTGCGTTTTAAAATAATTCTCTCAATCCACGAAGAAGGTCAGCTATTATTTAGGAGCAATTTGATTTAAAAAACAAAATAAGAAGTCCAAATTGTAAAAATAGAGAAGTTCTATATTTATAAAAAAAACACAGGTTGTCTTCTGTTACTAAAGAATAAAAGTAAAGAAGTTCAAATTAAAATAAAAGGAGTAGTTTTATGTTTACGGAAAACTCAAATTCTTTCCATTTCTACGAAAACTAAAAGTATGAGGTTCAATTTTAAAAAAAAATGTTTGATGCTTATTTGAAAACATTTTTTTCTAAGAATAAGACTAATAAGTTCAATTTAAATTAACATAGAAGTTCGAATTATATAAAAAACTCAGATTTGTTGCAAAAAGGTCATGTGCACCTCCGTGCATGGTTTAGAATTTATATTGTCGGACGTCCGGCATCCAATTACATGTTTTAAAATGGCAAAAAATGACGTCCAACCTTCAATTGCGTGTAATTCGACGTATACACAAAAATGCGACAGAAGTTCATAGTGAAAACAACGAGAAGTTCAAGTACTGTAAGGAATGCATTTTAGGTGAGAATAAAAGTATAAAAAAATAAAACCTAAAAATGTTTGTTGAAAGAAGTTCAAGTGCTCTGGCCGGGGAGGTTTAAAAATCCTTGCGAGAGAGGTTCACCTTGTATTTCCATGCTCGATTTTTTTCGTATAAAAATCGAATACAATTCTTTAATCAAATAGAAAAAGGTGAAGTTCAAATTGAAATAACACAGAAGTTCGGAGTTTATTAAAACCTAGGATTTAGCTGTTCAAAAAATAAAAAACACAACACCATTTTTTGCACTTTTAAAAACAACTCATAAACCAAAAAATGGTTGCTAGAAGTTCAAGTGCTCGGCGAGGAAAAATTCAAAAAATTCTTGTGAGAGAGGTTCATCATGTATTTAGATGTCCAAAAATACATAAAAATGTAGTTTTTTGTGTTTTAAAATAATTCTCTCAAACAGAGAGAAGTTCAAAGTGATAACAACCGGAAGTTCACGTACTACACGGTGTGTATTTCACATAAGAAAAATACAATAAAGTGAAACAGAGTGAAGTTCAAACAGACATGCCCCAGAAGTTCAACTACTTCATGCAGTGCAAAAAAACAGCACGTCAAAAAAAAGCACGTCAAAAACTGAGTGAAGTTCAAATAGACATGCCCCAGAAGTTCAACTATTTCACGCAGTGCATTTCCGTTCGCGATGAACGCAGAAATCATGATCTCGCCATTTTCTAATTTACCTCAAAACGACAAGAATATCATTTGTGTAAGTTCAAGTCCTCGGTCGGAGAAAGTTAAAAAAATATTGTGAGAGACGTTTGTACAAAAGGAATATTATTTGTGTAACACTGACGAATGGATGAGAAAATTACAAACAAAAATACGTCACAGAAGTTCAACGTGAAAACAGCAGGAAGTTCAACTACTATGCTGAATGAATTTTAGATGAATTTTTTTGAAACAATAGCGAGTATGAGAAAATAATCAACACAGGAAAGTTGTGTGTTTACAACAGCTTTCCATCGGTATATCACTCATTGAATTCTGGGGAGTGGATGGAGAACTACGAGTAGTGGATGGAGATCTGCGAGCAAAAAAAGCACGTTGAAAACAGAGTGAAGTTCAGGTAGATATGCTGAGAAGTTTAGGTTCTTCATGCGGTGTATTTTTGAAGAATCTGTTTCGTGAAAGAGGCAGAACGAATGATCCCGCCGTTTTCAAAATTACTTGAAAACGGCCAAGAATCAGAGAAAACCATCAATCATGAAAAAGTTTCGCATTTTCCGTAGCTTTTCAACGGTATATTATTTGCCCAATCCCGATAAACTTTGTAGAAATTACGGCGAAACTACATTTTCCGCCATTTTCGAAACTGACTTAAAACCGTAAAGAATTCGGAGAAACCATACATACCAAAAAGTTTCGCATTTGGTCAAGCTTTCCAACGCCATATCATTTGCTGCATTCGGACGCATGGTTAAAAAATTAACTCAAAAATACAAACTCGGTAGGACTTGCACCATTTTCTAAATTACTCTTAAACCATTCAAAATTAGAAAAAAACTTTCAAGATCAAAACATAGCACATTTTGATAAGGTTTCCAACGCCATATCATATGCCTCCATTGGGTTAGCCGTTAGAAATGACATAAAAAAAAACGAACTCAGCTGTTCGGTTTACGAAATTTTATGTTTTTTTCAAATTACTCTTTAACCATAGGGAATTAGAGAAAACTTTCAACATGTGGAAGGAGCAGTTTTGCAGCAGCTTTCCAACGCCATATTATACGCCTCATTCTGATAAACGGTTTATAAATGCGATCGAAAATACGATTCACATTTTTTGTGCGAAGAAAAAACGGTTTTCAAAACTGCTCTTAAACCGCCTATATTTTGCCAAAAATTTAAGTTGGGTCATGATATTAGTGTCCATAGCTTTCCAACGGTATATCGCAAGCCCCATTTTGGCAATGTTGGCGGAAGTTCAACCTAGTTCACAGGGAAGTGAACTTCCCTGTGAACTAGGTTGAACTTCCGCCAACATTGCCCAAATGGGGCTTGTGATATATCATTTGAAAGCTATGGACATCAGTATCATGACCCAACTTAAATTTTTGGCAAAATATAAGCGGTTTAAGAGCAGTTTTGAAAACCGTTTTTTCTTCACACAAAAAACATGAATCGTATTTTCGATCGCATTTCTAAACCGTTTATCGGAATGAGGCCTATAATATGGCGTTGGAAAGCTGCTGCAAAACCGCTCCTTCCACATGTTTAAAGTTTTCTCTAATTCCCTATGGTTAAAGAGTAATTTGAAAAAACATAAAATTTCACGAACCGAACAGCTGAGTTCATTTTTTCGATGTCATTTCTAAACGGCTAATCCAATGGAGGCATATGATATAGCGTTGGAATGCTTATGAAAATGCGCTACTTTTTCATCTTGAAAGTTTTTTTTCTAATTTTGAATGGTTTAAGAGTAATTTAGAAAATGGTCCAAGTCCTAACGAGTTTGTATTTTCGAGCTAATTTTTTAACCGTGCGTCCGAATGCAGCAAATGATATGGCGTTGGAAATCTTGAACAAATGCGAAACTTTTTGGTATGTATTGTTTCTCCCAATTCTTTATGGTTTTAAGGCAGTTTCGAAAATGGCGAAAAACGTATTTTCGCCGTAATTTCTACAAACTTTATCGGAATGGGGCAAATAATATGCTACTGAAAAGCTACGGAAAATGCAAAACTTCTTCGTGTTGATGGTTTTCTCTGATTCGTAGCCGTTTTCAAGTAATTTCGAAAACGGTGGGATCATGCATTCTGCCTTTATCGCGAAACAGATTCTTCAAAAATGCACCGCGTGAAGAACCTGAACTTCTTGGCGCGTGTGCCTGAACTTCACTCTGTTTTTCACGTGATTTTTTTGCTCATAGGTCTCCATCCACTGCTCGTAACTCTCCATCCACTCACCGTAATTAAGCAAATGATATACCAGTGAAGAGCTGTTGTAATCACATAACTTTCCCGTGTTGATCATTTTTCATGCTCGTGATGATTTTAAAAGTTTTTCATCTGAAATTCATTCAGCGTAGTAGTTGAACTTGATGCTATTTTCACGTTGAACTTTTGTGACGTATTTTCGTTTGTAATTTTCTCATCCATTCGTTAGTGTTACATAAATGATATTCTTGTTGTA
This sequence comes from Triticum aestivum, assembly GCF_018294505.1. NCBI lineage: Eukaryota > Viridiplantae > Streptophyta > Magnoliopsida > Poales > Poaceae > Triticum > Triticum aestivum. The sequence continues at coordinate 97,097,438 of NC_057803.1, read as the reverse complement.
CAAACTTCTCTCACAATAATTTTTTTAACTTTCTTCGACGGAGTACTTGAACTTATAACGACAACAAATTTAGCCTTTGCATTTTTATTATTTTTTAATAAAAATGCACACCGTGTAGAACGTCAACTTCTGGTAGTTTATCAACCTGAACTTCTCTCAGTTACGTGAACATATCTTAGTTTTTTATAAATATTAATCTGAATTTCTTAATCATTTTTTTGTGAATTTTGAAGCGCTCCATTTTTAAAAGTTGAACTTCTTGTTATTTTATTTGTGAACTTCTTGCTTCCATTGTTTAATAACGAGGGAAATTTGAGTTTTCTATAATCATCGAACCTCTCCATCTTTTTAATATGGACTTCCTGATTTTTTTCTTAATATTTTTTATGAATAAAAATATTTTAAGACACCAAAACAACATTTTTGTGTGTGTTTTTGCATTGGTTTGCACGTCAAAGCATGTCATCTTTAGAAATTGAACTTCTCCTTTTCTTTTTGTTTTCTTTCAACATTGTTTAGCATGTCAAACCACGTCATCTTTAGAAATTGAACTTCTCCTTTATTTTTGTTTTCTTTCAACATTGGTTTGCACGTCAAACCACTTCATATTTAGAAATTGAACTTCTCCTTTCTTTTTGTTTTCTTTCAACATTGGTTTACACGTTGAACTATGTCATCTTTACAAATTGAACTTCTCCCTTTACAAATTTATTTTTAAATTGAACTTCTTGATTTAATCTTTAGCATCAGGGAAAAATCCGAATATTTTAAAAAATGGGGAAAATCTTTTTTAAAACTTTTTTGTTGTTCCCTTATTTTAATTTGAACTTATTAGTTATTCTTTAGAACGAGAATCTGAGGTTTTTATAAACATTGAACTTTTTTTGTTTTTTAGTTTGAACTTCTTAGATTTATTCTTTAGTAACAGGGAAAATCGAGTTTTTTGAACTTCTTTATTTTAAAATTTTGAACTTCTTGGTTTTATTTTTTTAATAATGTGAAAAATCCAATTTTTTCATAAACGTCAAACTTTACCATTTTTTTAAATTTGAACTTATTAGTTATATTGGTTAGTAACGGAGAAATGCTTTTTTATATAAACAGTGATACCACATCGTCATTTTTATTTGAACTTATAGTTTTTATAGAATGGGGAAAATCAGTTTTTATACAATCTTTTGAAATGATCCTCTTTTAATTTGAACTTCTCTGATTTTTTTACAAATGGGAAAAATCCGTTATAAAGATTTTTGAACTACTTCTTTTTAACTTCTTGCTCTAAATTTTTGAACTTGCAAATTTGTCTTATACATATTAACAACTTCATTTTTTAACATTGACCTGCTCCGGTTTTTAAATTTGAACTTCTTATAGACTTTTGTCGCGACATTTTATGCATTTTTTGCTTTTTCGTGAAATGGCCTAGGCGGTCCCTTTTTTCATTTGATGAATTTTCTTCTGTACATGGTACACGTGAACTTCAGAATATCTGAAACATGAACTTCACATGCTACTAATTTTTTTCATGAAACTCCATAGTTTTTATTCTTTGAATTCCATGATTTTTTTGTTTAAATTTTTTTGGTTTGAACTTCGATGTTCGTTACACCTGAACTTTTGAAGCCACATGCCGAAGGAAGTGGTGCACATGGGCAAAGGTGGTCGACCATGGCTGCACGCGCTCAAAATGGTGCGGCCACAGGAGCCTGGCAGAGGAGGTTGTGTGCCAACTTTTCTTATAAACATGGAACTTTGGTAGTTTTTAAATTTGAACTTCATTATTTTATTTTCTTCAAACGGGTAAATTTGATGTTTATAAACATTGAACTTGGTTGTTTTTTTTCTATTTGAACTTCTCTACATGCCATCGAGTGAAATCAGCAAACAGATTTTCACACAAGTGTACTGGACCACATATTCAGTCATTCATCCATGAACGGATAAATGGTCTCATCTCATCTTTATCTGAAGTACTGAACCCAAACCAAAACACAAGTTACTACAACTACCCTCTGTTTGCTTGTTTTCTCAGACTACTTATACAAAAAAAAACAAGGAGAAGAAAAGCCAACAATATTCAGTATTCATCAAGGATGGGACACTAGGCATTTAGTTATTCTAAAAAGTGCACTAGTCACACATTAAAAATGATTATAAATGGTAAACCTAGTAATCACAATTGCAATTCACTCGAAATAGACAGTAAGATGATGAAGTATAACCGACGACGAAACGAGAAATGTCTTCTTTTGTCACTATAGAGATCAGTTTGACAATATATACAACGAACACCCAGGAATAAAGAGAGAGAATGCTAAAAGCACAAGCACCATAACATCCGGGTTCTACACCTTTCACAAATGAAACGACTTAAAGCCTATGTTATACATGACAATGAACAAACTAACTGTGAATAAAAATTGGTGAGCATCCATATGTTAGTTTTGAGCCCACTATGAAAGATCAAACGACCCCTAGCCCTCGTTGACAGCATAAGCAACTTCTTGTGCATAACTTCCTGCAAACATTTCGACGGCCATAGCATAAGTCAATTTCCAGGAGAGACGATACGGAAAGGTGCAACAAAGATTCATCAAGCAAAAAACCAAAGCCTTTGAAGAGTACCTTGGAAGTTTAAGATAGTTCACACAAGTCATGACACTAGGCAGATCATCATCTACAAACTCTGCTGCTCGGCAATGCCGTATTTACGCAAAGTTGGTAAGTGATCCACTGCCAGTGGCCATGGAAACAACAACTTGGAGAAGATACAGGCATGAAGGTCACAACTTAGCCTAGGGTAGGTCGCCGCTCAGGCCTGGGCAGGTCGCCGAGTTTGCTGTGGGAGACCCACGGCCAGCAGCTGGACGGACTGCTCAAGCGTGAGGTGCTGGACTGCCACTCGAGAAGGATTGTTGGGCCGCCGGCGCGGGCATGGCCAGAGGCGAAACATGGAGGAGGCATGGGCGGGGCGGAGCCGAGAGGCCGCGCCCATAGCGGTTGGTGGCCTTCCTCATACACGGCGAGCACCTAGATGACCCCAATCCAGATCATCATTGGGGAAGAAGTAGGGGAGGAGCTGTGCAGCATGGGGATGGTGGAGCAGCGTCGGCCGGCAGTGGTCGGGAGGCTTGGCGGGGCAGCGATGCGCCATGGGGCAGGGTGGCGGTGCGCGGCGGGGCAGCACTGTTGGATAGGGCAGGGCGGCGGCGCGCTGAGCGGAGGAGGAAGATGGGGCGGTGCTGTATGCGGCCGACGGATCTGGCAGCTAAGACAGCCGGGGGGTGGGCTCCGGTGGTCGCTGGCGTCGCCAGATGCAAGGACGCCGTCGATGGAGGAGAAGCACCGGGAGGAGCAGGATGTGGCATGACCCGGCGGAGGCGCGCGCGGAGCCGCCATCGAGGGCGGCGATTTTGGGCGGGGTGCGGGTCGCGGTGCCGGCTGGGGCGGCGTGCATGCGTCAGCGCCGGCTGGGGCGGGGTGCGGGCGGCATGGGGGTGGCGGGCACGTCGCCGGTTGGGCGCGAGAGGTGTGGGAGGTGGATCAGGGAGGTGGGGTTGATCGGGGTGGATCAGGGGAATGTGGTGGATCAGGACGGGGGAGGTGGGTGGGCTTTTTACTTTCTTTTCTGTCACTGCCCAGTTCGAGAGTTCGGGAAGAGACCCATCGGGCCCTATATAGGCTGACCGTGATCCAAATAACTATTCTAATCCTGGGATTAGAATAGTGCCACCCTATATATATGTATATATATACACACACTATTCTGATCACGGGATCAGAATAATATTCTGATCACAACCTGAACTGCCTGAGTAACGCGCCAGGACTTCCCTCTGTACGAACCCGACCTTCGGGCTATCTTCGCAACCGTGACTTCCCCCGCGAATTATTCTGTTTAGTCGTGTTCTATATGATGTTAGTGTAATCTAGAAACATTTTTTACCAACTAAATACCGGTTTTAAATAGGAATCTTGCTCGTTGGCGGATTTTGCTCTAAGGTAGTGATGAAATTGTGTTTTTTTGCAATTTTACTGCCTGAGTTGTTCGACCTGAACTTCTCCCAGTGCTAGGTTGAACTTCCGCCAACATTGCCCAAATGGGGATTGCGATATACCGTTGAAAATCTATGGACACCAGTATCATGACCCAAGTTAAATTTTTGGCAAAATGTAAACGGATTAAGAGCAGTTTTGAAAATCGTTTTTTTCCTCATACAAAAAACGTGAATCGTATTTTCGATCGCATTTGTAAACCGTTTATCAAAATGAGGCAAATAATATTGCGTTGGAAAGCTGCTACAAAACCGCTCCTTCCACATGTTGAAAGTTTTCTCTAATTCCCTATGGATAAAGAATAATTTGGAAAATCGTAGAATTTCACAAACGAAACACCTGAGTTCGTATTTTCGATGCCATTTCTAAACGGCTAATCCAATTGAGGCAAATAATATGGCGTTGGAAAGCTTGTGAAATTGCGCTACTTTTTCATGTTAAATTTGTTTTCTAATTTTGAACGGTTTTAAAGTAATTTAGAAAACGATACAAGTTTCACCGATTTTGTATTTTCGAGCTAATTTTTTAATCGTATGTCCGAATGCAGCAAATGATATGGCGTTGGAAAGCTTGAACAAATGCGAAACTTTTTTGTATATATTATTTCTCCCAATTCCTTACGGTTTTAAGTGAATTTTGAAAATGGACAAAACGTATTTCCCCATCATTTCTACAAACTTTATCGAAATGAGGCAAATAATATACAGCTGAAAAGCTACGGAAAATGCGAAAAATTTCCATGTTGATGGTTTTCTCTGATTCCTAGCCATTTTCATGTAATTTCGAAAACGACGAGATCATTTGTTCTGCCTTTATCGCGAAACAGATTCTTCGAAAATGCACCGCGTGAAGAACCTGAACTGCTCGGCGCGTTTACCTGAATTTCACTCTGTTTTTCACGTGCTTTTTTTGCTCGTAATTCTCCATCCAGTCACCGGAACACTCACCAGAATTGAGTAAGTGATATACCGATGGAAAGCTGTTGTAAACACGCAACTTTTCTGTGTTGATCATTTTTTTATACTCGCGATGTTTTTTAAAAAAATTCATCTATAATTCATTCAGTGCAGTAGTTGAACTTCCTGCTGTTTTCACGTTGAACTCCTGTGACGTATTCTCGTTGGTAATTTCTCATCCATTCATCGGTGTTACACAAATGATATTCCTTGTGTACAAACTTCTCTCATAATTATTTTTTAAACTTTCTTCGACCGAGGATTTGAACTTACACAAATGATATTCCTGCCGTTTTGAAGTAAATTAGAAAATGACATGATCATGATTTCCGCCTTCATCGCGAATGGGAAATGCACTGGGTGAAGTAGTTGAACCTCTCGAGCACGTCTGTTTGAACTTCACTATGTTTTTGACGTGCTGTTTTTTGCACTGCACGAAGTAGTTGAACCTCTGGGGCATATTTGTTTGAACTTCACTCTGTTTCACTTTATTTGTAGTTTTTTTCTTATATGAAATACACACCATGTAGTACGTGAACTTCCAGTTGTTATCACTTTGAACTTCTCTCTGGTTTGTGAGAATTATTTTAAAACACAAAAAACAACATATTTTTTATGTATTTTGGACATCTAAATACACTCTGGACCTCTCTCACAAGAGTTTTTTGAACTTTTCCTCGCCGAGCAATTGAACTTCTAGCAACCATTTTTTCGTTTATGAGTTGTTTTTAAAAATGCAAAAAATTGTGTTGTGTTTTTTATTTTTTGAACATGTAAATCCTAGGTTTTAATAAACTCTGAAACTTCTCTGTTATTTCAATTTGAACTTCACCTTTTTATATTTGGAGTAAAGAATTGTATTCGATTTTTATACGGAAAAAATCTTAGTTTTGTAATAAACATGATACAACTTCTTCGTTATTTCGAACTGAACTTCTTGGTTTATTCGTTAGCAACGGGAAAGTTTTAAGTTTTTGTGATAAGTATTGAACTGCTCCATTTTTTGAAATTGAACTTCTTGGTTTATTATTTAGTATCGAGAAAATTCTGAGTTTTTCATATACATTGAACTATTGTATTTTTCAAAATTGAACTTCTTGGTTTTTACAATTTGGACTTCTTGGTGTTATTCATTTGTAATGGAAAATAATGAACATTGAACTACTCTGCTTTTTTTAGTTTGAACTTCTTGCTTTTTTTTAATATCTGATTTTCGAAAAGATGCAACTTCTTTATCCGATCATTCCCTTTTTTGTTTAAACTTCTAGGTTTTATTATTTTTAACGAGAAAGATATGTTTTTATAAATATGAAACTGCTCTACTATTTCAATTTGAACAGGTTGGATTTTTATTTTTAGAAAAGGTGAAAAAATAGATTTTTATTGTGACCATTGAACTACTCTATTATTTTTATTTAAACTTCTTAGCTTTTTAAAAATTAGAAATGGGAAAATCCGATTTTTTGTATAAACATGAAACTGTTCTATTATTTCAATTTTCACTTTTTTAGTTTCACTTATTTTTTATCTGTAACGGTGGTGTTGCATGATTAAGGATAGGTAAAGTGACTTTCATTTTTTCTAAAAGCATAGAACTACTCATTTATTTACTTTTGAAGTTCTACATTTATATTAGTAGAAATGGGGAATATATAAACCATTTTTTGTAATCATATTTGAACTATTTTATGATTATTTTCTGAACCTATGGTGGAATACATATAAACTAGTTTTAGTTTGTGTGTTGTACACAAATTTATGCAAAGAGTGGACACCATTGAGTTAATTAATCTACATCAAAGAGGCACGTCACGAAGACTTCTTATATCACAACAAGAGAGAGATAGTAATTCGTGGACATCCAACCTTTATGTTTGTTAGTACGTGTATTGCTCTAGCCTCTAGGAGCTAGCACGCATGTTGGTTCTTCCCTTCTGGATGTGTTTTTGTTTTTATGCATTGGTGTGCGAGGATCAGACGAGCAATGACAACAAGACAACCTGACACAAACTGATTGCAGCAGCCACCTCGCACGCACTGGTGAAGAAAGAGACATGCCAACACCTATTGGCACACAAAAACAAACACCTTACGGACATATCATCACTGAAGGCCCCCAAAATGAATGGTTGAACTTATAAAACCAGCAAGTAGTTTTACCTGAAAATATATTTTTACACAAACGGCTGCAACCCAATCCTCTATAGGTCCGACACACATCATGAGTGGAGAGAAGTAGAATCTTGCCGAGGAAAAGAGACGCGACCATGGCCGGTTGCTACTGTTGTAGCTACGTACTATGTACTCGGCCTTTGTCTAGCGGCTCCAGTGACAGCAGCGGTTGCCCGCGGGAGGAGGGTGTGGATGTGGGAGCCTGCCCGCTCCTCTGTATCATGGAGATAGTAGGTGCAGTAGGCGGTGCCACTGACTATGCCCCGAGCAACTGGTAGAAGGAAAAAACCGAGAACGAACTTCTCACACGCGAGGCATTGGACTGCTTGCTCGAGATGAACTAGGCCAAACGCTCATCCACGATGGAGTAGCTAGCGTCATAGAACAGTACAGCGTGTGGAGGGATCCATTATCCACACTGACGTCGACGGCAGCGTCAGGTGGGGAAGAGAAAGAGAGAAATCAGAGGAGAGCAGCGGCGTGAGCAGGTTGGAGGATAGCCTGGTGGCGTGGGGAACTTAGGAGAGGCACAAGATTTGCCGTAGTGGTGCGCAGGGGCACCGGGCGGGTGGATCAGGGAGCAGCCCGCAGCGGCTTGCGTCATTGGGAGCGTTGCGCCATTATGGGAAGGAGGAGATGGTGGGTTCTTCTCTGGCAGGTGGAGGTGCTTCGCCCGAGTGAGGCGCGTCATCGGGAGTTGAGGATGGGGAGCTTCGCCGGGAGGTCAGGGCGAGGCATGGGGCGCTTTGCCAGAGCGGGGAGCGTTGCCAGGAGATGGGGGCGGGGCGTGGGGTG
>NC_057803.1:97087274-97088692 GCF_018294505.1 Triticum aestivum | reverse complement strand
CATCTCTATCTCTAAACATGTGGACATATTTTTCGTTATCGGCTTTCGCTAGAGGACAGGCGAGGTCTAAGCTTGGGGGAGTTGATACGTCCATTTTGCATCATGCTTTTATATCAATATTTATTGCATTATGGGCTGTTATTACACATAATGTCACAATACTTATGCCTATTCTCTCTTATTTTACAAAGTTTATACGAAGAGGGAGAATGTCGGCAGCTGGAATTCTGGGTTAGAAAAGGAGTAAATATTAGAGACCTATTCTGACAACTCCAAAAGTCCTGAAACTTCACGGGAGCACGTTTTGGAATATATAAAAAATATTGGTGAAAGAATTAACCAGAGGGGGCCCACACCCTGGCCATGAGGGTGGGGGCTCGCCCTACCCCCCTGGGCGCGCCCTCCTGTCTCATGGCCCCCTGGCAGGCCTCCGGTGCCCATCTTCTACTAATGAAGTCTTTCGTCTGAGAAAAAATCATAAGCAAGCTCACCAGACGATACTCTGCCGCCACGAGGCGGAACCTTGGTGGAACCAATCTAGGGCTCCGGCGGAGCTATTCTGCTGGGGAAACATCCCTCCAGGAGGGGGAAATCATCACCATCAATCCTCTTATCGGGAGGGGGTCAATCTCCATCAACATCTTCACCAGCACCATCTCATCTCAAACCCTACTTTATCTCTTGTATCCAATCTTTGACTCAAAACCTCAGATTGGTACCTATGGGTTGCTAGTAGTGTTGATTACTCCTTGTAGTTGATGCTAGTTGGTTTATTTGGTGGAAGATCATATGTTCAGATCCTATATGCATATTAATACCCCTCTGATTATGAACATGAATATGATTTGTGAGTAGTTACGTTTGTTCCTGAGGACATGGGAGAAGTCTTGATATAAGTAGTCATGTGAATTTGGTATTCGTTTGATATTTTGATGAGATGTATGTTGTCACTGTTGGGGAACGTTGCAGAAAATTAAAAAATTTCCTACGGTTTCACCAAGATCCATCTATGAGTTCATCTAAGCAACGAGTCTAGGGAGAGAGTTTGCATCTACATACCACTTGTAGATCGCGTGCGGAAGCTTGCAAGGTGATGATGTAGTCGTACTCGACGTGATCCAAATCACCGATGACCTGCGCCGAACGGACGGCACCTCCGCGTTCAACACACGTATCGAACAGCCACGTCTCCTCCTTCTTGATCCAGCAAGGAAGGGAGGAGAGGTTGAGGGAGATGGCACCAGCAGCAGCACGACGGCGTGGTGTTGGTGGAGCTGCAGTACTCCGGCAGAGCTTCGCTAAGCACTATGGAGGTGGAGGAGGTGTTGGGGAGGGAGAAGGAGGCAACCAAAGGCCAGGGCGTTCAGGTATCAAGTCCCTCCTCTCCCCCCACTATATATAGGGGTGCCAAGGGGGGG
>NC_057803.1:97074130-97086561 GCF_018294505.1 Triticum aestivum | reverse complement strand
GGGGGGTGGCCGGCCCTAGGAGATCAAATCTCCTAGGGGGTGCGGCGGCCAAGGGGGGTTTTCCCTCCCCCCAAGGCACCTAGGAGGTGCCTTACCCTCCTAGGACTCTTGCCCCCTTGAACCCTAGGCGCATGGGCCTATGTGGGGCTGGTGCCCTTGGCCCATTAGGCCAAGGCGCACCCCCTTACAGCCCATGTGGCCCCCCGGGACAGGTGGACCCACCCGGTGGACCCCCGGGACCCTTCCGGTGGTCCCGGTACAATACCGATAACCCCGAAACTTGTCCCGATGCCCGAAACAGGACTTCCCATATATAAATCTTTACCTCCGGACCATTCCGGAACTCCTCGTGATGTCCGGGATCTCATCCGGGACTCCGAAAAACATTCGGGTTACTGCATATACATATCCCTATAACCCTAGCGTAACTGAACCTTAAGTGTGTAGACCCTACGGGTTCGGGAGACATGCAGACATGACCGAGACTCTCTCAGTCAATAACCATCAGCGGGATCTGGATACCCATGATGGCTCCCACATGCTCCTCGATGTTGTCATCGGATGAACCACTATGTCGAGGATTCGATCAAACCCTGTATGCAATTCCCTTTGTCAATCGGTACGTTACTTGCCCGAGACTCGATCGTCGGTATCCCAATACCTCGTTCAGTCTCGTTACCGGCAAGTCACTTTACTCGTACCGTAATGCATGATCCCATGTCCAACACCTTGGTCACATTGAGCTCAATATGATGATGCATTACCGAGTGGGCCCAGAGATACCTCTCCGTCATACGGAGTGACAAATCCCAGTCTCGATCCGTGTCAACCCAACAGCTACTTTCGGAGATACCTGTAATGCACCTTTATAGTCACCCAGATACGTTGTGACGTTTGGTACACCCAAGGCACTCTTACGGTATCCGGGAGTTACACGATCTCATGGTCGAAGGAAGAGATACTTGACACTTGCAAAGCTCTAGCAAAACGAACTACACGATCTTTTATGCTATGCTTAGGATTGGGTCTTGTCCATCACATCATTCTCCTAATGATGTGATCCCGTTATCAACGACATCCAATGTCCATAGTCAGGAAACCATAACTATCTGCTGATCACAACGAGCTGGTCAACTAGAGGCTTACCAGGGACATTGTGTGGTCTAAGTATTCACACGTGTATTACGATTTCCGGATAATACAGTTATAGCATGAATACAAGACAATTATCATGAACAATGAAATATAATAATACTTTTATTATTGCCTCTAGGGCATATTTCCAACAGTCTCCCACTTGCACTAGAGTCACTAATCTAGTTACATTGTGATGAATCGAACACCCATAGAGTTCTGGTGTTGATCATGTTTTGCACGCGAGAGAGGTTTAGTCAGCGGATCTGCGACATTCAGATCCGTGTGCACTTTGCAAATCTCTATGTCTCCATCTTGAACATTTTCACGGATGGAGTTGAAACGACGCTTGATGTGCCTGGTCTTCTTGTGAAACCTGGGCTCCTTTGCGAGGGCAATAGCTCCAGTGTTGTCACAGAAGAGTTTGATCGGCCCCGACGCATTGGGTATGACTCCTAGGTCGGTGATGAACTCCTTCACCAAATCGCTTCATGTGCTGCCTCCGAGGCTGCCATGTACTCCGCTTCACACGTAGATCCCGCCACGACGCTCTGCTTGCAGCTGCACCAGCTTACTGCTCCACCATTCAACATATACACGTATCCGGTTTGTGACTTAGAGTCATCCGGATCTGAGTCGAAGCTAGCGTCGACGTAACCCTTTACGACGAGCTCTTCGTCTCCTCCATAAACGAGAAACATGTCCTTTGTCCTTTTCAGGTACTTCAGGATATTCTTGACCGCTGTCCAGTGTTCCTTGCCGGGATTACTTTGGTATCTTGCTACCAAACTTACGGCAAGGTTTACATCGGGTCTGGTACACAGCATGGCATACATAATAGATCCTATGGCTGAAGCATAGGGGATGACACTCATCTCTTCTTTATCTTTTGCCGTGGTCGGTGACTGAGCTGAGCTCAGTCTCATACCTTGTAACATAGGCAAGAACCCCTTCTTGGACTGATCCATTCTGAATCTCTTCAAAATCTTATCAAGGTATGTACTTTGTGAAAGACCTATGAGGCATCTCGATCTATCTCTATAGATCTTGATGCCTAATATATAAGCAGCTTCTCCAAGGTCCTTCATTGAAAAACACTTATTCAAGTAGGCCTTAATGCTGTCCAGAAATTCTATATTATTTCCCATCAGGAGTATGTCATCTACATATAATATGAGAAATGCTACAGAGCTCCCACTCACTTTCTTGTAAACGCAGGCTTCTCCATAAGTCTGCATAAACCCAAACGCTTTGATCATCTCATCAAAGCGAATGTTCCAACTCCGAGATGCTTGCACCAGTCCATAAATGGATCGCTGGAGCTTGCATACTTTGTTAGCGTTCTGAGGATCGACAAAACCTTCCGGCTGCATCATATACAGTTCTTCCTTAAGATGCCTGTTAAGGAATGCTGTTTTGACGTCCATCTGCCATATCTCATAATCATAGTATGCGGCAATTGCTAACATGATTCGGACGGACTTTAGCTTCGCTACGGGAGAGAATGTCTCGTCGTAGTCAATCCCTTGAACCTGTCGATAACCCTTAGCGACAAGTCGAGCTTTATAGATGGTAACATTACCATCCGCGTCCGTCTTCTTCTTAAAGATCCATTTGTTTTCTATCGCTCGCCGATCATCGGGCAAGTCTGTCAAAGTCCATACTTTTTTTTCATACATGGATTCTATCTCGGATTTCATGGCTTCAAGCCATTTGTTGGAATCCGGGTCCGTCATTGCTTCTTCATAGTTCGAAGGTTCATTGTTGTCTAACAACATGATTTCCAGGACAGGGTTGCCGTACCACTCTGGTGCGGAACGTGTCCTTGTGGACCTACGAAGTTCAGCAGTAACTTGATCCGAAGTACCTTGATCATTATCATGGTTTTCCTCTTCAGTTGGTGTGGGCATCACATGAATGGTTTCCTGTGCTGCGTCACTATCCTGCTCAAGAGGTAGTACTTCATCGAGTTCTACTTTCCTCCCACTTACTTCTTTCGAGAGAAACTCTTTTTCCAGAAAGCATCCGTTCTTGGCAACAAAGATCTTGCCTTCGGATCTTAAGTAGAAGGTATACCCTATAGTTTCCTTAGGGTATCCTATGAATACGCATTTTTCCGACTTGGGTTCAAGCTTTTCAGGTTGAAGTTTCTTGACATAAGCTTCGCATCCCCAAACTTTTAGAAACGACAGCTTAGGTTTCTTTCCAAACCATAATTCATACGGTGTCGTCTCAACGGATTTAGACGGTGCCCTATTTAAAGTGAATGTAGCTGTCTCTAGAGCGTATCCCCAAAATGATAGCGGTAAATCGGTAAGAGACATCATAGACCACACCATATCCAATAGAGTGCGATTACGACGTTCGGACACACCGTTTCGCTGAGGTGTTCCAGGTGGCGTGAGCTGTGAAACGATTCCACATTTCTTTAAGTGTGTACCAAATTCGTGACTTAAGTATTCTCCTCCACGATCTGATCGTAAGAATTTTATCTTTCGGTCACGTTGATTCTCCACCTCATTCTGAAATTCCTTGAACTTTTCAAAGGTCTCAGACTTGTGTTTCATTAAGTAGACATACCCATATCTACTCAAGTCATCTGTGAGAGTGAGAACATAACGATATCCTCCGCGAGCCTCAACGCTCATTGGACCGCACACATCGGTATGTATGATTTCTAACAAGTTGGTTGCTCGCTCCATTGTTCCGGAGAACGGAGTCTTGGTCATTTTACCTAAGAGGCATGGTTCGCACGTGTCAAACGATTCATAATCAAGAGACTCTAAAAGTCCATCGGCATGGAGCTTCTTCATGCGCTTGACACCAATGTGACCAAGGCGGCAGTGCCACAAGTATGTGGGACTATCGTTATCAACTTTAAATCTTTTGGCATCTACACTATGAACATGTGTAATATTACGCTCGAGATTCATTAAGAATAAACCATTGACCATCGGAGCATGACCATAAAACATATCTCTCATATAAATCGAACAACCATTATTCTCAGACTTAAATGAGTAGCCATCTCGTATTAAACGAGATCCAGATACAATGTTCATGCTCAAACTTGGCACTAAATAACAATTATTAAGGTTCAAAACTAATCCCGTAGGTAAATGTAGAGGCAGCGTGCCGACGGCGATCACATCGACTCTGGAACCATTCCCGACGCGCATTGTCACCTCGTCCTTCGCCAGTCTCCGTTTATTTCGCAGCTCCTGCTGTGAGTTACAAATATGAGCAACGGCACCGGTATCAAATACCCAGGAGTTACTACGAGTACTGGTAAGGTACACATCAATCACATGTATATCAAATATACCTTTGGTGTTGCCGGCCTTCTTATCCGCTAAGTATTTGGGGCAGTTCCGCTTCCAGTGACCCTTCCCCTTGCAATAAAAGCACTCAGTCTCAGGCTTGGGTCCATTCTTTGACTTCTTCCCGGTAACTGGCTTACCAGGCGCGGCAACATCTTTGCCGTCCTTCTTGAAGTTCTTCTTACCCTTGCCCTTCTTGAACTTAGTGGTCTTATTGACCATCAACACTTGATGTTCTTTCTTGATTTCAGCCTCTGCTGACTTCAGCATCGAGAACACTTCAGGAATGGTATTTTCCATTCCCTGCATGTTGTAGTTCATCACAAAGCTCTTGTAGCTTGGTGGGAGCGACTGGAGGATTCTGTCAATGACCGCCCCATCTGGGAGGTTAATGTTCAGCTGGGTCATACGGTTGTGCAACCCAGACATCTTCAGGATGTGCTCACTGACAGAACTGTTTTCCTCCATCTTACAACTGTAGAACTTGTCGGAGACATCATATCTCTCGACCCGGGCATGAGCTTGGAAAACTAGTTTCAGCTCTTCGAACATCTCATATGCTCCGTGATGCTCAAAACGCTTTTGGAGCCCCGGTTCTAAGCTGTAAAGCATGCCGCACTGAACGAGGGAGTAATCATCAGCGCGAGACTGCCAAGCATTCATAATGTCTTGGTTCTCTGGGACGGGAGCGTCACCTAGCGGTCCTTCTAGGACATATTGTTTCCTGGCAGCTATGAGGATGATCCTCAGGTTCCGGACCCAGTCCGTATAGTTGCTGCCATCATCTTTCAGCTTGGTTTTCTCTAGGAACGCGTTGAAGTTCATGTTGACATTAGCATTGGCCATTGATCTACAAGACATATTTGCAAAGGTTTAAGACTAAGTTCATGATAATAAAGTTCTAATCAAATTATGAACTCCCACTTAGATTAGACATCCCTTTAGTCATCTAAGTGTTACACGATCCGAGTCGACTAGCCCGTGTCCGATCATCACGTGAGACGGACTAGTCATCGTCGGTGAACATTTTCATGTTGATCGTATCTTCCATACGACTCGTGTTCGACCTTTCGGTCTCCGTGTTCCGAGGCCATGTCTGCACATGCTAGGCTCGTCAAGTTAACCCTAAGTGTTTTCGCTGTGTAAAACTGTCTTACACCCGTTGTATGTGAACGTAAGAATCCATCACACCCGATCATCACGTGGTGCTTAGAAACGACGAACTGTAGCAACGGTGCACAGTTAGGGGGGAACACTTCTTGAAATTTTTATAAGGGATCATCTTATTTACTACCGTCGTCCTAAGTAAACAAGATGCATAATACATAATAAACATCACATGCAATTATATAGTTGTGACATGATATGGCCAATATCATATAGCTCCATTGATCTTCATCTTCGGGGCTCCATGATCATCTTGTCACCGGCTTGACACCATGATCTCCATCATCATGATCTCCATCATCGTGTCTTCATGAAGTTGTCACGCCAACGACTACTTCTACTTCTATGACTAATGTTTAGCAATAAAGTAAAGTAGTTTACATGACGTTATTCAATGACACGCAGGTCATACAAAAAAATAATGACAACTCCTATGGCTCCTGCCGGTTGTCATACTCATCGACATGCAAGTCGTGAATCCTATTACAAAGAACATGATCTCATACATCACAATTCATCATTCATCACAACTTCTGGCCATATCACATCACATGATCAATCGCTGCAAAAACAAGTTAGACGTCCTCTAATTGTTGTTGCATCTTTTACGTGGCTGCAATTGGGTTCTAGCAAGAACGTTTTCTTACCTACGAATCACCACAACGTGATTTTGTCAACTTCTATTTACCCTTCATAAGGGCCCTGTTCATCGATTCCGCTCCAACTAAGGTGGGAGAGACAGACACCCGCCAGCCACCTTATGCAACTAGTGCATGTCAGTCGGTGGAACCGGTCTCACGTAAGAGTACGTGTAAGGTTGGTCCGGGCCGCTTCATCCCACAATACCGTTGAGCAAGAAAAGACTAGTAGAGGCAAGTAAGATGACAAAATCCACGCCCACAACAAAGTTGTGTTCTACTCGTGCAAAGAGAACTACGCATAGACCTAGCTCATGATGCCACTGTTGGGGAACGTTGCAGAAAATTAAAATTTTTCCTACGGTTTCACCAAGATCCATCTATGAGTTCATCTAAGCAACGAGTCTAGGGAGAGAGTTTGCATCTACCTACCACTTGTAGATCGCGTGCGGAAGCTTGCAAGGTGATGATGTAGTCGTACTCGACGTGATCCAAATCACCGATGACCTGCGCCGAACGGACGGCACCTCCGCGTTCAACACACGTACGGAACAGCCACGTCTCCTCCTTCTTGATCCAGCAAGGAAGGGAGGAGAGGTTGAGGGAGATGGCACCAGCAGCAGCACGACGGCGTGGTGTTGATGGAGCTGCAGTACTCCGGCAGAGCTTCGCTAAGCACTATGGAGGTGGAGGAGGTGTTGAGGAGGGAGAAGGAGGCAACCAAAGGCCAGGGCGTTCAGGTATGAAGTCCCTCCTCTCCCCCCACTATATATAGGGGTGCCAAGGGGGGGTGGCCGGCCCTAGGAGATCCAATCTCCTAGGGGGTGCGGCGGCCAAGGGGGGTTTTCCCTCCCCCCAAGGCACCTAGGAGGTGCCTTACCCTCCTAGGACTCTTGCCCCCCTTGAACCCTAGGCGCATGGGCCTATGTGGGGCTGGTGCCCTTGGCCCATTAGGCCAAGGCGCACCCCCTTACAGCCCATGTGGCCCCCCGGGACAGGTGGACCCACTCGGTGGACCCCCGGGACCCTTCCGGTGGTCCCGGTACAATACCGATAACCCCGAAACTTGTCCCGATGCCCGAAACAGGACTTCCCATATATAAATCTTTACCTCCGGACCATTCCGGAACTCCTCGTGACGTCCGGGATCTCATCCGGGACTCCGAACAACATTCGGGTTACTGCATATACATATCCCTATAACCCTAGCGTAACTGAACCTTAAGTGTGTAGACCCTACGGGTTCGGGAGACATGCAGACATGACCGAGACTCTCTCAGTCAATAACCATCAGCGGGATCTGGATACCCATGATGGCTCCCACATGCTCCTCGATGTTGTCATCGGATGAACCACTATGTCGAGGATTCGATCAAACCCTGTATGCAATTCCCTTTGTCAATCGGTACGTTACTTGCCCGAGACTCGATCGTCGGTATCCCAATACCTCGTTCAGTCTCGTTACCGGCAAGTCACTTTACTCGTACCGTAATGCATGATCCCGTGTCCAACACCTTGGTCACATTGAGCTCAATATGATGATGCATTACCGAGTGGGCCCAGAGATACCTCTCCGTCATACGGAGTGACAAATCCCAGTCTCGATCCGTGTCAACCCAATAGCTACTTTTGGAGATACCTGTAATGCACCTTTATAGTCACCCAGTTACGTTGTGACGTTTGGTACACCCAAGGCACTCTTACGGTATCCGGGAGTTACACGATCTCATGGTCGAAGGAAGAGATACTTGACACTTGCAAAGCTCTAGCAAAACGAACTACACGATCTTTTATGCTATGCTTAGGATTGGGTCTTGTCCATCACATCATTCTCCTAATGATGTGATCCCGTTATCAACGACATCCAATGTCCATAGTCAGGAAACCATAACTATCTGCTGATCACAACGAGCTGGTCAACTAGAGGCTTACCAGGGACATTGTGTGGTCTAAGTATTCACACGTGTATTACGATTTCCGGATAATACAGGTATAGCATGAATACAAGACAATTATCATGAACAATGAAATATAATAATACTTTTATTATTGCCTCTAGGGCATATTTCCAACAGTCACTCCTCTAGTGGTGTCATGTGAACGTCGACTACATGACACTTCACCATTGTTTGGGCCTAGGGGAAGGCATTGGGAAGTAATAAGTAGATGATGGGTTGCTAGAGTGACAGAAGGTTAAACCCTAGTTTATGAGTTGCTTCGTAAGGGGCTGATGTGGATCCATATGTTTCATGCTATGGTTAGGTTTACCTTAATACTTCTTTTGTAGTTGCGGATGCTTGCAAGAGGGGTTAATCATAAGTGGGATGCTTGTCCAAGGAAGGGAAGTACCCAAGAACTGGTCCACCCACATATCAAATTATCAAAGTACTGAACGCGAATCATATGAACGTGATGAAAACTAGCTTGACCAATATTCCCATGTGTCCTCGGGAGCGCTTTCCTTTATATAAGAGTTTTTCCAGGCTTGTCCTTTGCTACAAAAATGATTGGGCCATCTTGCTGCACCTTATTTACTTTTATTACTTGTTACCCGTTACAAATTACCTTACCACAAAACTATCTATTACCGATAATTTCAGTGCTTGCAGAGAATACCTTACCGAAAACTGCTTATCATTTCCTTCTGCTCCTCATTGGTTTCGACACTCTTACTTATCGAAAGGACTACGATAGATCCCCTATACTTGTGGGTCATCACCCCTAGCTAGGCATGAAAACACGAATAGATCTAGGTATTATCATCTTTGGCATGCAATCCATAAGTGGCTCTCATAATAGATTCATAAGGCAATTTAATCTTGTTTCTTGGAAAGTGTTCCATGCCTTTCCTTAACGGGAATTGAAATCTAATGTTTACTTCTTTCATATCAATAATTGCACCAATCGTTCTAAGGAAAGGTCTACCCAGAATAATAGGACCTGTAGGATTGTAATCTATATCAAGAACAATGTAATCTATGGGAACATAATTCCTATTTGCAACAATAAGAACATCATTAATTCTTCCCATAGGTTTCTTAATAGTGGAATCCGCAAGATGCAAATTTAAGGAACAATCATCAAATTCACGGAAACCTAACACATCACATAAAGTTTTCGGAATCATGGAAACACTAGCACCCAAATCATACAAAACATAGCATTCATAATCTTTAATTTTAATATTAATAGTAGGTTCCCACTCATCATTAAGTTTTCTAGGGATAGAAACTTTCAATTCTAGCTTTTCTTCAAAAGATTTCATCATAGCATCAACGATATGTTTAGTAAAAGCGTTGTTTTGATTATTAGCATGAGGAGGATTCAACATGGATTGCAACAAGGAAATACAATCTATTAAAGAGCAATTATCATAATTAAATTCATTGAAATGCAAAATAGTGGGCTCATTGCTATCTAAAGTTTTGACCTCTCCAACCCCACTTTTATAATTTTTTGGATCAAGATGTAAAAACTCCGAATCATTGGGACGCCTTATAACTAAAGTTGACTCATCTCCAGTCCCATCTTTATCAATATTCACATTGGAAAACAAAGATTCAATAGGAGTCACATCAATTAAATTTAGATCTTCATCATTATTTTCACACAAACTAGAAGAACACGCTTTTTATAAACCAATCTTTCTTAGCACGCATCTTAGCGGTTCTTTCTTTGCACTCATCAATGGAAATTCTCATGGCTTTGAGAGACTCATTGATATCATGCTTAGGTGGAATAGATCTAAGTTTCAAAGAATCAACATCAAGAGAAATTCTATCCACGTTCCTGGCCAAATCATCAATCTTAAGCAATGTTTCTTCAATCAAAGTATTGAAATTCTTTTGCGAACTAATAAATTCTTTAACACTATTCTCTAATTCAGAGGGCATCTTATTATAATTTCCATAAGAATTGTTGTAGGAATTACCATAATTATTAGAGGAATTACTAGGAAATGGCCTAGGATTAAAATTACCTCTATACGCTTTATTACCAAAATTATTCCTACCAACCAAATTCACATCCATAGATTCATTATTGTTTTCAGTCAAAGTAGACAAAGGCATATCATTAGGATCAATAGGAGCGCTCTTACTAGCAAACAATTTCATAAGCTCATCCATCTTTCCACTCAAAACATTTATTTCTTCAATTGCATGCACCTTTTTACTAGTGGAAGATCTTTCAGTATGCCATTGAGAATAGTTAACCATAATATTATCTAGCAGTTTAGTAGCTTATCCGAAAGTAATTTCCGTAAAAGTGCCTCCCGCGGCCGAATCTAAAAGATTTCTAGAAGCAAAATTCAATCCCACATAATTTTTTTGTATAATCATCCATAAATTCAAACCATGAGTAGGGCAATTTCTAATCATCAATTTCATCCTCTCCCAAGATTGTGTAACATATTCATGATCAAGTTGCTTAAAATTCATAATATCATTCCAAAGGGAGATGATCTTAGCAGGAGGAAAATACTTGGAAATAAAAGCATCTTTACACTTATTCCATGAATCAATACTATTTTTAGGCAAAGATGAAAACCAAGTTTTAGCGCGATCCCTAAGCGAGAACGGAAATAACTTCAACTTAACAATATCATTATCCACATCTTTTTTCTTTTGCATATTGCACAAATCAACGAAATTATTAAGATGGGATGTGACATCTTCACTGAGAAGGCCGGAAAATTGATCTTTCATAACAAGATTCAGCAAAGCAGTATTAATCTCACAAGATTCCGCATTAGCATCGGGAGCAATCGGAGTACTAATAAAATCACTGTTGTTTCTATTAGAAAAGTCACACAATTTGGTATTATCTTGAGCCATCATGACAAAGCAAGCAATCCAACACACAAGCACACAAAAAGCAAACGAAGAAGACGAACGGAAGAGGGGCGAAGAAAAGGCGAATCTTTTCGAAAATCATTTTAGAAGTGGGGGAGAGGAAAATGAGAGGCGAATGTTTGAAGAGACGTGCAACAATACAATACGTGTCGGTTCCCCTTCTGTCACTAGGATCGAGCACCGCAAGATTGAACCCAAAGCTAAGCACTTCTCACATTGCAAGAAAAACCAATCTAATTGGCCAAACCAAACCGATAGTTTGAAGAGACTTGCAAAGATATCATATCATGCATATAAGAATTCAGAGAAGATTCAAATAATATTCATAGATAAGTCGACATAAATCCACAATTCATCAGTTCTCGGCAAACACACCGCAAAAGAGTATTACATCGAAGATCTCCAAGAACATCGAGGAGAACTTTGTATTGAGAATAAAAGAGAGAGAGAGAGAAGAAGCCATCTAGCTACTAGCCATGGACCCGTAGGTCTGAAGTAAACTACTCATGCTTCATTGAAGAGGCAATGGTGTTGATGTAGAAGCCCTCCGTGATCGATTCCCCCTCCGGCAGGATGCCGGAAAAGGCCCCAAGATAGGATCTCACGGGTACAGAAGGTTGCGGCAGTGGAAAAGTGGTTTTGTGGCTCCCCTAGATGTTTTTGGGGTATAAGAGTATATATAGGAGGAAGAATAATGTCAGGAGAGCTACGAGGGGCCCACAAGGTCGAGGGGCGAGCCCCACCCCATGGGCGCGCCCTCCACCCTTGTGGCCGCCTCGAGGCTCCTCGGACATGCACTCCAAGTCCCCCGGGTGTCTTTTGGTCCAAGAAAAATCATCGCGAAAGTTTTATTCCGTTTGGACTCCGTTTGGTATTCCTTTTCTGCGAAACTCTAAAACAAGGATAAAACAGAAACTAGCACTGGCACTGGCAGTGGGCTCTAGGTTAATGGTTAGTCCCAAAAGTCATATAAAATAGCATATTAATGCATATAAAACATCCAAAAAAGATAATATAATAGCATGGAACAATAAAAAATTATAAATACATTGGAGACGTATCACGAACCAGCTTTCTCCTAAGTTAAAAAACAATATGAGTGAGGATCTGCTCCACACTCGGGGGCTTAGCTGCGAACCAGCTTTCACCTAAGTTAAAAAAACAGTCCGAGTGAGGATCTACTCCAGAATCGGGGGCTTAGCTACGAACTAGCTTTAGCCTAAGTTAAGAAAATAGTCCGAGTGAGGATCTGCTCCAAAATTGGGGGCTTAGCTACGAACCAGCTTTCTCCTAAGTTAAAAAACGGTCCAAGTGAGGAT
>NC_057803.1:97070971-97072955 GCF_018294505.1 Triticum aestivum | reverse complement strand
GAGGACCTGCTCCACACTCGGGGGCTTAGCTGCGAACCAGCATTCGCCTAAGTTAAAAACAGTCCGAGTGAGGATCTGCTCCACACTCGGGGGCTTAGCTGTGAACCAGCTTTAGCCTAAGTTAAAAAACAGTCTGAGTGAGGATCTGCTCCACACTCGGGGGCTTAGCTGCGAACCAACTTTCGCCTAAGTTAAAAACAGTCCGAGTGATGATCTGCTCCACACTCGGGGGCTTAGCTAGGAACCAGCTTTGGCCTAGGTTACAAAACAATCCGAGTGAGGATCTGCTCCACACTCGGAGCTTAGCTGCGAACCAGCTTTCACCAAAGTTGAAAAACAGTCCGAGTGAGGATCTGTTCCACACTCAGGGGCTCAGCTATGAACTAACTTTCGCTTAAGCCACATGAAACACAAGAAGCAAATAGAGAATTAAAAGTTCTCAAACCAAAGATTCGATCCATCTGAATGTTTTAAAAGTAAAACGACCCCTCGGGCTCTATGAAGTATTTCATTACATCAACCACCCGACATTTCGGGGCAAGTTGAACCAAGTATTTTAAGCCTCGGGCGGAGGGCTAGCTGGGTCGACGAAGGTCTCCAGGTCGATTCCATCAGCGATGCAAGTGGCGGCTTCAACAAAGGTCTCCATGAAATTCTCAAACTTGAGGTTCTTCTTGTTCATCACTTGGAGGCCCGTCAGCTTCTCCTCATCTATGATCTTGCAATGAATGCGGATGAGTGATAGCGCCACGTCAGCACCACTCCGAGCGGCGAACTTCTTCCAAGATTTCACCCGAGTGGGGACTTTGTTCAGCCTCGTAATAACCGACTCTAGGTCCATCTAGGTCTCCTCGTCTGGTTGCAATTCCTTGTCGATCTGACCGAAGGCACCTCGGGTCCGAATGATATAGCCGAGCGCATTCTCCAAACGGTCTTCCAACCGGAGGATAGCGAGGGCCGCTTTGTCAGCGATGAGTGACCTGGTAGGATTCAGATCCCTCTCAAGTCGCTCCAGTTCCAACTCCTTGTTGTAGCAATGCTTTGGTTGAAGGAAGACAGTCTGTGAGCAAACGATTAAGGAAGATTTGGTGGCATATGGATTTACTTGGTCGAGGAAGAACTTACCATGAAGCTTCTCGCTAAACTCCTTGCAAACCTCCTCAATATGCACTTCCAAAGCATCCTTCTTTTCAGTCAGCTGTACGACCATCTCCTCCAGTGTCTTCTTCTCCCGAGTGAAGCCACTAACGATAGCCTTGAGTTCCTTGATCTCCTCCTCCAAATTGCTGACTGAAGCCAGCCTCTCGTCGGCAAGTTTGGTCTTGTTCTTACCTTCCTTCCGGGCCAACTCCAGGTCCTTATCTTTGTTCTCCAGAGCATGCTTCATGGTTTCTAAAGAAATAGAAGCCCCGAGCCTCGTTACGAGTTGGGTGTTCTTGCTATGAACATCTGTCGGAGCGGAATGACTTGGATCAAAGGGGAAAAACATCATGCAACTAGTAGATGCACTACAAAAAAAGACACATCCGTGACATTTTGGGCCGAACGAAAAAAATTCTATCATACATATGACACTTCTATGACGATAATTGTGACAAAACCCGGTATCATCATAGATGTGGTTGGCTCCTACTTCTATGACAAAAAATCATGACAGAAAATGGGCTTTTCGTCCTGGGCGGGCCGGAGACGTAACTGCATGACATTCTTTGGGCCGTCCATGACGAAAAAAACCGTGGTAGAAGCAAGGGGTAGGAAAATTTTGGGGAGTTCCCGGTTACGGTGGGAGGTCAGGGCCGAGCGATGCACGTTTCTCTCGTACACGTACGCGCGTGTGTGCGAGGCATTGGCTCTAACTGAACCCGAGCGAGGCGTTGGGCTCTAACTGAACCCGAGCGATTGCACCATAGGCTATGCGTTACTGAACCCGAGCGATCGATCGATGGCTGTTAACTGAAACCGATCGATGGGATGAACAGTGAGC
>NC_057803.1:97052156-97070247 GCF_018294505.1 Triticum aestivum | reverse complement strand
GGAGGGGTGGTTGAATAGTAGCCGGTGGAGTAGCATGCGGTGGAGGCTGGATGAACAGGAGCCCATGGAGGCTGGATGAACAGGAGCCCGTGGAGGCAGGAGGAGGTCGACGGTGGAGATGAACAGTATCCCGTGGAGTCCCGTTTTGCGGTACGCCACACCCCTCCCGATGAACAAGACCCCTGTTTCGACCGTAGCGCTCCAACACAAGTCCGTTTCCTCCATTTTGCGGTACGCCAGACCCCTCCCGATGAACAGGATCCCATTTCAAACGTGGCCGGTCGAACACAAGGCCGTTTCCTCCGTTCTATGGTACACCAGGCCTTGTTTCCATCGCCTATTCCGTCCAAGCCCTCCAGATGAACACGACTCATTTCGTTGCCTCCCCATGAACACGACGACGACGCTGTTTCTCCGTTTCGACCCAGCCATGTACACGAGCCCTAGCCGTACGTATGCGCGAGTAGGCGTTCGAGACCCCGCCCATATGTACACATACGTGGCCGTATTTTCTTTCTTGCACCCTGGCCGCTGTACGTACGTGTAAATGCTACATGCGCGCCTCTACTACGACACGTGCGCGCCTCTACTATGACACGTGTGCGCCTCTACATCGACCAGTATGTATGTACACGTTGGCGACCAGAATGAAAACGCTACGTACGCTTCGACCAGGTGGGTCCCGACTGTCAGGCACTTCCTTGCCTGCGAAGATGTAGCTGGTCGGTCCCAGCAGTCAGGGGGCGAATCGTTTTTTTGCCCGGACGCACTTCCTTGCATGCAAAGATGTAGCTGGTGGGTCCTAGCAGTCAAGGGAAACGTTTTTTTCGTGAAATACGGTGGCCCGTCCGGTGGGTCCCGCTGTCAGGTGGAGGAATAATTATTTTGCACGTAATAAGGAGGCACTTCCTTGCTGCGACCGTGGACCCAGCTGTCAGCCTCTCCATGTATAGTCCACGTCCGATGGAAGCCCTTCCTTGACCATGTTGACCATGCCGCGCCAAGAGCACCAAGGCGGTGGACGATGGCGAGGCCTAGGAAGGGGACGATGCGGAGCTGGGGAAGACGCGGCAGTGGATGCCCACGCGTAGAGCAGTACGAGGGTTCACTGGTTCGCTGCGGTGTGTGGTTGCCGTCGCCGCAGAATAACAGGGGGTGTGGGTGAGTAGAGGGATGGCTTGGCCAGCGGTGGGAGTAGTAGGGGGCGGTGAGGCATCCGCGGCATCGCAGCCGGCCACGGGAGGCAGGAGCATGAGGCACCACCGGCGCTGGTTTGGCCGGCTCGAGCAAGAAGACCATAGGTTGAAGAAGCACTATGGCCGTTGGATGGACATCGTACGGTCACTGGAGCTAGAATCATGCATATTGACTAAGTTGGCAAAGCCCTCCGTCCCCGTCAACTTAGTAGGCCCACAAGTCAGCCTCCCACCAAGGTGGGTCCCAGCTAGCAGGGGGTATTCATTTTTTTGAGCGTAATAAGGAGGCACTTCCTTGCGTGCGAAGATATAGCTGATGGGTCAGAGCTGTCAGCGGCGGTAACGTTTTTTTCGCGAAATACAGAGGCCCTTTCGGTGGGTCCCTGATGTCAGGTGGAGGAATCATTATTTTGCATGTAATAAGGAGGCATTTCCTTGCGTGCGGCCGTGGACCCAGCTGCCGGCCTCTCCACGTACAGTCCACTTCAGATGCATGTCGGTCATTGACCACGTTGACCAGGCCGCACCGAGAGCACCAAGGCGGTGGACGACGGCGAGGCCTAGGAAGGGAATGACACGGAGGCAGGGAAGACTCGGCAGTTGTTTCCCACGCGGAGGGGGGTACGACTGTACGAGGGTTTACTGGTTCATCTGCCATCGCTGGAGAATAACAGCAGGTGTGGGTGAGTAGAGGGATGGCTAGGCCAGCGATGGGAGTACGGTGGGGCGGTGAGGCCTGCGCGGCAGCAGAGCCGGCCGCGGGGAGGAGGGAGCAGGCAGTCCCGCCGGCTCCTGTTTGAGCAGCTGGAGCAGGAAGAGCAGAGATTGAAGAAGCACGACGGTCGTTGGATGGCCATCCAACAGTCACTGCTTGTGCATCAACCTTTTTTTGGAAAGCCTCAAATCTGTGGAAAATAGCATACAGCCCATCTACCATTATTTCTAATAATTTACATCTCATTTGCTAATTATTAAGGTTTTTTTGGAGCCCTATTCTTGTTGTTATCATTACAGCCCATATTGTGGCCACGGTTAAAAAAT
The DNA here is from genome assembly GCF_018294505.1 of Triticum aestivum. Lineage (NCBI taxonomy): Eukaryota > Viridiplantae > Streptophyta > Magnoliopsida > Poales > Poaceae > Triticum > Triticum aestivum. The sequence continues at coordinate 97,068,010 of NC_057803.1, read as the reverse complement.
TATACGAAATTTTGCATATTTCGGTGCGGTCCAAACTGTTTTTAATCCCGAAATTTCGACTCACATTCAAACTGTTTTTAAAAATAAATGTATATCAATATAAAATCCAACAAATTCCCCACGCATAAAAATTAATGTAATTTCAAATCTCGAAATGAAGAAAAGATATTTGAAACTAATTGCCGGTTTGATGTGTTTTAAAAATGTACAGCCCATTTCTCATTACTGATGGGCCATTTTCTCGGCCAGCTGAATGAAAGCTCTCCTCATCTTGAAAGATTTGCAGCCCAACAGGCCTGACAAAGCGACTTACTTGGCAAATCACAAAAAAACTGGGCTGTGGCCGTGGACCCAGCTGTCAGCCTCTCCACGTATAGTACTCTTCCGATGGAATGTCGTTGACCACGTTGACCACGCCGCGCCGAGAGCACCAAGGCGCTGGACGACGGCGAGGCCTAGGAAGGGGACGACACGGAGCCGGGGAAGACGCGGCAGTGGATGCCCACGCGGAGAGGAGTACGAGGGTTCACTGGTTCGGCTGCGGTGTGAGGCTGTCGTCGCCGCAGGGCCTGGCTAGCGGTGGGAGTAGTAGGGGCGATGAGGCCTCATCGGCAGCACAGCCGGCCACTGGAGGCAGGAGCAGGCGGTCTCCCCGGCGCTGGTTTGGGCGGCTGGTGCAAGAAGAGCAGCGATTGAAGAAGTAGCAGTACCGTTCAATTCAAATCCAACGGTTACTGCTGCTAGAATCGTTTGTTGACTAAGTTGACAAGCCATGTGTACGCGTCAACTTAGTAGGCCCACAGGTCAGCCTCCCAACCGGTGCGCCCCAGATGTCAGTGGGAGGAATCATTTTTTTCGTGTAATATGGAGGCAGTTGATTGCGTGCGGCCAGGCCAGCGGAGGGAGTAGGGTGGGCCGGGGAAGCCTACTTGGCATCACAGCGGGCCACAAGAGGTGGGAGCAGGCAGTCCTGCCGGTGCTAGTTTAGGCGGCTAGAGCAGGAAGATCAGAGATTGAAGAAGCACGCCGGCCGTTGGATGGACATCCAACACTAACTGCTGCTAGAATCGTGTGTTCACTGACAAAGCCTTGCGTAAACAAGTCAGCCTCGAAATCTGTGGCGTGTACAGCCCATTTGCTATTATTTTTATAATTTTTACTCATTTTCTAATTCATATGGAATTTATTGCAGCCCGTTTTCCATTTTTAGAATTGCTGGCCATTTTCTGGTCAGTACCAGGGTCAAAAAATTAACTAAATATGTGGGAAATTTTGAGAATTCGCAAATTTTTGATGGGGAATAAAATATTCTTAATCCAAAAATTAATAGCCATACTAAAACAAATCTAAAAATAAATTAGTAGTATGTCATGTTAAATCCAATGAAATACGTATAAGATATCAGTGAAGAACACAAACAAAAAAGAAACTTATATCCCATTTGCTATAATTTTTTTGGAATTTTCAACCCCTTTTGATATTACTTTTAACAGACATTGACCATACCCTTAAGCCAGGCCAGAATGCATCCCTCCGCGTCTTGAAAGATTTGCAGCCCAGTAATTCGGAGAAAACAAATAGGCCTAGCTTGGGTATTCTTCAAAAAGAAATACTGGGCTACCTATTTTCCCAAAGAACCGGTGCATGAGCATTTAGCTTTATTTATTTATTTACTTATTTATGTTTAGGGGACCATGAGCATGTACCTGGGCCGAATTTATGTGAGAGCCTCCCTTCCAGTTAATTATGGGCTTCTATTTGGCCTTCATCAGTGGGCTGCATGTTATCAACAAGTGGAAAATGTGTTCCGAGTTTCAAAAAAATGTGTTCCGTACGATAAATAGTATGCGCTACGTACGGTACGGGGCACTAAAGGATCGAACCATGCAACGACTTCCAAAACATTGTGTTTGTCGTTCTAACAACACATTTATTCAACCAACAGATGAAATATACTACTGATTGTACATTGAAAACAGCAGCAGCAGCAACCAGGGCTCGGGGTGCAACTGAAGCAGTAAGCAGGTCAGAAGAGTGAAGACACAGCTCTCTCTTCCAAACCAAACATCAGTTGTCATTACAAAAGGGCTACCAAAAAAGAACAAGTGTATGCATCAAACTAAATAAAGATCCTACTACACCAAGTGTACGCATCTAACTAACTGGCTCAGTTAGAGGTTACTAAATTATTTCGAAACGGAGGCAAAAGAATTGCCTCGTCGATTAATTAAGAAGAAGAGAATTGCCTGGTTAATCTACGGAAAACCGGTCTAAAACCGAAGACGTTACTATTTATTAAGCTGCAGTGGAGTAGCAGATGGAGAGGAGTGGGAATCTTCACTGGTTCGGGTGCGCGGCAGCACAGCCGCGGTGCCGCCCACGGGAGACAGGAGCAAGAATAGAGGTTGAAGAAGGAGCACGACTGTTGGGCAGATTGGACACGTTATTACTTTTATAAGAGACATGCGTTTTATACCCCACAGTAGGCATACTAACAAGTTCACACACAAATACAACAGAAAAGGTAAACATTCATATCAAACTCAGGTTCACAAGACACGTTCATATCCATAGCCAACATTCACAATCAACAACTCAAAAGATTCATATATACACAAGCTCAGCATATGTATGCATTCCAAATGATTGATAGATCACACGACAATATTCATACATAATTTACAAAAAGATTCAGATATACGCATGTTCAGTATGTTTATGCATCTAAATGATTGAGATCACAGCCAATATGATCCATGGACGAACTTTAATTACCTAGGGTACAGACTGGTAAATAGTGTTCAATCAGAGGTACTTCTTGCGAAAATTATTTCTTGTACGAGTAAACTTTCGAGTACATAAGAGGCAGCACAGACAATCTAAACTTTGCTTGTAGGTTTATCCTCAAATAGTGGCCTCGTGCCCAGGGAGGTTTGAGCAACTTGGCCACTACTTTCATCCAACCAGTTTACTGGGTCATCTTGGTCCTGTATTCCGCCAAAATTCTACATTGAAGACGAGAAAGGAGGCGGTTGAGAAAATGAACCACCCAAATTTTTTGTGCAGTTCAACTGAAATGGAGCATCCTTGGCGTGCAGACTGATTAAGTGCCAGATGAATATACGCGTCAACCAACTTGTCTGGAATCTTTAGACTCCATGCCATATAGTTCGCTACCATATGTGTCGATAACCAAAAGGCACAAGTTGGGACCAAAGACTGGACTGCGTTTTTCTGGGCTATGCACCAAGCAATATTTTTGGCGTTCACTCTCCTAACACTTGGAGTTTGACAATTGGTTGGTGTCGGTTGATACTCGAATGAATATAGGCACTTCTTGTCAACATTGATGCTTGTCTGAGTGAACTTTGGAGTACATAGCAGTAGCATAAGTACCTGTCCATCTGATCATTTTGTGCAATTCTACTGAAATCACCTGATGTAATGATTTTCCTGCGAGTTCAGGCTCCAAATTAGTCCTTTATGAAATTGGCAAACAGTAGCACAATACCAAATTACCAATACATATGACAGGCACAATAATCAGGATAAAGACCAGTACCAACCTGTGTGAGGTAACATATCAATTACTATTTCCTTTGACTGGAAGCCGAGATAAGCCAAGCGACTGACAACAAATGAAGAAAGCATGCAGAGTTTAGCAACTGACAGGAAAGGACGGAAGCTGTCGAGGCAATGAAGCACCCAAAGTTTTTGTGCAGTTCCACCAAAATCGAGCATCCCTGTTGGCACATATATTGAGAGAGTGAGATTACTGCAATAGTGGGACTAGTTTATGAAACATACACTAACAAATAGAAGCACCCTCATTATCTTAATGGGTAAAGTTAGCAACATAGTAGTCTTGCTTAAAGAGAGGTATTAGTTTATTTAATCAGTGCCAATTAGCTCAACTCAACACTCAAAGCATTGCCATTTATCATAGGTTGCAAAACTTTAACATGCAAAGATAAAGGAGTTTCTCATGACAGTAGCACGATACAAATAGAGATGACAGCAAAGTAATATGGATGAAGGCCTTAGGCCCGTACCAACCTGAGAAAAAAAATCTTATTCATGTAGTCCCATAAGAGATGATAAAGCACTCACTGGAATCACACAATAGTATATATTTTTGTGCACTTCAAATGTATGGTTGAAATCACTCTTGTTTACCAGTGCTGAGATTATATCGAAAGATTATCAAGAACTTCTAGCAGAGTTAAAGCACTGGCTGGGATACAGTTCATTGTATTGTCTTGTGTAGTTCCATTTAATGTATGATTGGCACAACATGATCCCTGTTTGCACAAGTAGGAACAAGGTGAAACCTTCATTAGCTTAGTGAGAAAGGATAGGAAGACATTAGCATATTACTCAACCAGTAGCATCAAATTCATGATGGACAATACGCAAAACATTGCCTCATTGAACCAATGGCAATAAATTGACATGCAAAACAATAGCACTATTATGTCATGAGACTAATAATATTCCCTCCCTGCTCCACCACATGATTCACCTCCATACATAAACATACACATGTACATGATTCAGCATAGGGTCCTACAAAAGATTTGTTTAACTCCAACAGGAAAATTAGGCAATAATAAATTAGTGGTACTTAAGTACTCCTAATTAATTAAGTGAGGCAACAAAAGTGGAAGGGCTCCTTGGAGGATCGTCTCACAAGTAAGGTAGTCATTGCCGGAGCCCTTGAATGGCCTCGATTGAGGCCTCTGGCTTCAGCAAGATCGCATTGGCACTGTTTATTCTTATTATTCTTCCTCTTCATGCTTTCTTTCTCTTTCTCCTCACCAGTCGATGAAACCAAGAACATGATTGGCCTTCTAATTCAGAATTGGTTTTGTCAATGAGGGAGTACATGTGTACTAGTAAAAAACAGCATTATTTTCTCATGGCAGTCGGAAAATAGAGATGAACACATGCATTAAATATCATTCTTACCTAAAGGAAGGTTATGGCGCCAATATGGATGATGAGGATTCGAACACAGATCTCCCTTTGTGTAGTTCCACCAAAATGAACCAACTGTTCCATTCTGACATTCCAGTTAAACAGCACAAAAGTCACATCTTTTAAGAAGAGTTTTGTGCAGTGCACCAAAAGGTCACAACAGCAACCAGGTGAATTGGATATCCCTGTTTGAATAAAAAGGCACAGAGGAAACAGTCAGAGTCTCTGTCGGTGATGAACGACACCTATGGGATCACAAGAATCCCTACTACGGTTGCGGGGCGCGCGGTCGTGAGAAGAGCGGATCAAACAGATAGCACACGATTCGTTTATCCAGGTTCGGGCCGCGAGGATGCGTAAAACCCTACTCCTGCTTTGGTGGATTGTATATCTGTGTTCTTGAGCTAGCTATGGGGCGTGAGGAGCTCCAAAAAGCCGAATCCTCCTCCTGGTCGCCTCGGGCCTCCTTTTATAGGAAAAGGGGTTGCCACAGTAGCATCAAGAGGTGGAAAGGGAGCAGTGATGTGAGGTTATCCCTTGCATTACATGACAAGGCGCATTTAATGCGTCTTGCCCAGGCGTCCTTGCTTCATCGGGGACGGGGGAGAGCCTTGTCGCGTCCGTCGCCGCTCCCTCTCGTGTTGACACGCGCCCTGGCCAGCGGCGCCCGTGGTGCCATGTAGGCAGGTAGGCAGCTGAGGTGGCGTAGTGGTAGGTCTCCACGAAGATCTGCATGCCGCCACGCAGGTGCCTGCCCAGCTGGTTGGGTCGGCAGCTGCATGCGAATGGCGGTGGAGGTTTGACTGGCATGGGCCTGATGGTGGCCCTACGGGTGTTGGCAAGGGCCTTGCCGTGGCCCTGGCAAGGGTTTTGCCGTGGCGCCTGCTGTCATCCCCGGGAAGGCTCTTGCCGGGGGCCTTGTGGTCCTCCTTGGCTGGGATCCCGCCAAGTATCATCATCTTCTAAAGGGTGTATCTGATCTTGAATGTCTTCACAAAGATCTGCATGCCACCACGGGGATGTCTCCCGAATCCTTGCCCCATGGGGGCAGTGGACTCAAGGGTGACTCACTCCGTAGGTGTGGGGCGAGCTGCCACGGCAAGGGTCTTGCCGGGTTTGCCAAAACCGCCTCCCAGCAAGGATCTTGCCGAGGGGTCCGCTTCGTCCCCTTTGCTCTTTGTGGTCTTGGTCTTGGTGTCGTTCTGCTTCTCCTGAGCTTCGGCCTTACCTTGGCTCACCTCCCTTGCCTTACTCAGTGTGGTGGTGCCCGTGGCTCAGACTGCCCATGCACAGTTATAGGGGTACAAAAAGTGTACCCCTCTTTTTGTACACCGACAGGAGCCCCCGGGCCTGGGCCACACGTAAGCGCAATCGCCTCGTTGGGCTAGGCCCAAAAACGGTGCGTAGGCAGGCGGGGCGGTTTTTACCGTGGTAAGTTTCTTCGTGCGCTGTGCTTCCCATGCTTCCCGCGCGTGGCACGGCGTGGGGAGGCGTGTGTGACGTGGGCGTCATGCGTGGGGCTGAGCTCTGCATGCATGCGTCACGTTGTAGTAAAGGGGGCGGTTCGCGCCTTCCCCATAAATGGAGGGAGGCGTGGAGGCGCGGCCCATTTACTGAACGGGGCCGAGGCGTGGTCTTCAAGGCGTCCACTCCCCACGATCACGGGGTGGGGAGAGGTCGCCTCACCCGTCGCCTCGGTCCTGCACGCCCGCCACGTGGCTCTCATGTGCTTGGGGTGGCAAACGGTGGATGCAGGAAACCGGGCCGCCGCGGGCTGGGGCGGCGGGTCGGTTCCAGTTCCCTGCGCCTTCCGCGTCTTGATTGGCTGGGCGGGGCGGCCGAGCCCCGACCCTGTTCCTTTATAAAGAACGGGGGGGATGGCGTCCCGCATTCCTTCATCTCCTCCTTCCTTCAGCTTCTGCTCCCTCCCTTCCATCCGTCATGGAGAGAGGGAATCCTGGTCCTTCAACGGTGGCGGCGAGGGTCACCGCTCAACAACGCATCCCTCCTTCTCCTGCACCCGCGGCGGCAGAGCCAGCCGCGAGGGGAAGGGGGAGGGGCGAGGCCGTGGGCGAGGCTGAGGCGCTCGGGGAAGAGGAGGATGGGGCGGCGCACCGGCCTCGCCTCTGCCGGCAGTTCCTCCCCCCATGGAGGGCCACGTTGGGGATGACCCTTGCAAGTTCTTTGTCAGGCTGTGCCGGCCGCTTTGCCATCGCCTTCGTCTCCCAACTCCATTCGCGCGGGAGATGGAGCTGGATCTGCCGGAGTCGTTGTGGCTGCGCATGAGGGGCTGCGGGATCAGTGGCACGCGGGCCCATGTCGACTTCCCCGCCCCTCACGTGATGTATCTTCATCGGGGATGGAAGACGTTCGCCCATATCCACTGCTTGACGGAGGGGCTCACTCTCCATTTTAAGCTGATGGAGGGTGGCCTTCTCTCCGTCAAGGTCTTCGGGTGCTTTGGGACCCGTGCAAGGTGCTGCGTGGAGAGCTCTTCTGATAGTGAATACTCCTCCTCGGGCGGGAGTGACGAGGAGGATAGCGGCAGCGACGACGAGGGTAGTAGGCGGTAGGATGACGGATCCGATTAGGCGTCGGGTGCCGCTCCGCGCAGCACCGGCGACCCCATCATCCGCGTCGCCGGCTCCCCGAACTTCCCGGGGTCGTCTCCTTGGGCGGCTGGCGTTGGGAGGCTGCGGAAGAGGAAGAGGGCGGGCGGCAAGGCCGTCAAGTTGGAGTACGCGGGAACCGATGCCTTCGACGCGTGCTGACGTCCTGCCGCCTCGTCTTCGAGCTCTGCTTCCGGCGCCGCCATCACCATCCAGCCCTCGGACGGCCACCGAGATGTTCTCTTGCTGTCTTCTACCGCCCGTAGCTCGCCTAGGCGCCCCTTTTGCCCTTTTCGTCTCCTTGACCTGCCTCCTGAGGAGAGGGACAAGAAAGGGGTTACGGGCACCTTATCTCTTTTTAGTTTGTAAGCCTTCGGGCCTTAGCTGAATTTAAAACTTGTAATCCCATTATTCATGTTTTTCATTCCCTATGGACTGTACCTGAGTGGAATGTTTTTAATGAAAAAGGGATGTTTGCCGGGTCATTTGTTTGTGGGTAGAACCCACGACAAGGAGTAAATCCTTGATATCTTTAAGACAAACATTTCCTTGCCCGGCAACAGGCCCTGCCGTCTCCCCACTTCGCTCGACCTTTCTCACACATTTGGCGGAGGCAGGGATGAGGTGGGTTTAGGCTCCTTGTTTCATCCTCTCGCTGCCGCGACTACGACCAAACCTGGCCCCAGGAACGAGCCCTAGGGCCTAGAGTTAGGGGAGCACGGTAGCTTTAGGAAAAACGAGGTTTCACATACCTCAGTCCATAAGGGAATGCATGATAAGGGATGAAGAACTTATCTGAAGCTGCAGCCCTCGGCAACTCTGGTTTGCCATGGGTGAATCTTTGCTCTTGCAGCCCCCGGAAATACTGGCTTGCCGTGGTCTAGATGCTGGTCTGTCCCTCTTCTCTTTTCCTCCCCAAGTGGTTCGGCATGGATATCCGTGTGTCCTGTGAACCAAAGAAGACAAAAGAAAGACAAAGAGACACACACTCGACCTCTAAGCTAGGGGTTAGTCGCCGCTAAGCACTATCAACCCTAACCAAGGACGAGACTCGACCTAGCATGCATGCTATAACTTAGGGCGCCAGCGCTTCATTTATTTGTGCTCAGGGTCTGCGCCTGGCTTTGTACAAAGGGTTACATGCATCATCGGCAATGCTTGTACAAAAGGTGGCTTGCCGGGGGCCTGGCAAGCCGCGCCTCACGGGTAAAACTTGCGAAGATGCTCAATGTTCCAGGAGTTACTCACCGGAACGGCATCTTCGGTCTCCAGGCGGACTGCACTGGGCCTGGTGACTCGTATTACCCGATAAGGGCCTTCCCACTTTGGCGTCAACTTGTTGGAATTCTTGGCCGATTGAACGCGCCGAAGAACAAGGTCGCCTTCCTCAAGGCTTCGGGCATGAACCTTGCGGCTATGGCAGTGGCGCAAGGCTTGCTGGTAGCGTGCTGCTCTCACAGCCGCCCGAAGACAATCTTCCTCAAGGAGCATTGCGTCATCTTGCCACAGTTGCTCTTCCTCAAGCTCATCATAAGCGAGCACTCAAGGTGACCCGTATATGAGTTCAGTGGGGAGAACTGCTTCTGCCCCGTATACCAGGGCAAAGGGTGTCTGGCCAGTGGCTCGATTTGGCATCGTCCTGATCGACCAAAGAACCATCGGCAACTCATCAATCCAGCGCCTTCCACTCTTGTGCAGCCTGTCAAAGGTCTTGGTCCTTAATCCTCGTAGTACTTCAGTGTTTGCCCTCTCAGCTTGACCATTGCTCCGTGGGTGAGCAACGGAAGCGAAACATACTTTGCTGCCGAGGTCTTGGATATATTGCATGAAGGTGCGGCTTGTGAACTGTGTACCGTTGTCGGTGATGACCCTGTTGGGTACACCAAAACGGCACACTAGTCCCTTGAAGAACTTGACGGCTGACTGAGCTGTGACCTTCCTCACTGCCTCCACCTCCGACCACTTTGTGAACTTGTCGATTGCAACGTACAAGTACTCAAAGCCCCCGATAGCGCGGGGGAAAGGGCCCAGTATGTCGAGCCCCCAGACCGAGAAGGGCCAGGAGAGAGGAATGGTTTGATGGACTTGAGCTGGCTGATGAAGCTTCTTTGAATGGAACTGACACGCTTCACACCTGGTGACTAGTGTCATCGCGTCCTGGAGGGCGATGGGCCAGAAGAAGCCTTGCCGGAATGCCTTGCCGGCAAGGGCCCTTGACCCGATGTGGGATCCACATACGCCTCCGTGTATCTCCGCCAACAGCTCCAGTCCTTCCTCCCGAGGGATACACTTCAATTTCACACCATTCGACCTCTTTCTGTACATGACGTCATCGACGAACTGGTACATGGTAGAGCGACGGGCTACTTTTTCCGCTTCTTCCTGCTCTTCACGAAGTTCCCTTGTTTGGAGGAATCGGACGGTATGCTGTGCCCACGCTGGAGCCTAGGGCTCGACGGCGAGGACTAAAGGCATTTCCTCCGCTATAGGAACGGCTGTCTCGACGGCAAGAGCTTGACGCTCCGCCGGAGCTAGCCGTACCGTGGCGGGCTCAGTGTCCCTGGCAACATCCTTGCCGGCGGCTCCGGGGATCTCGGCGGGAAAGTACTTGCCAGGTCCTGATTTCCTCCTCTTGTTCTGCTCTGTTGATGGATCAATGGATGACTGAGTTAGCTGGAGCACAAAGGTACCTAGTTCCACAGGTAGCTTGAGGGCAGCGCGTTTTGACAGGTAATCGGCGATATCGTTCTCCGCTCGGGGAACGTATTCAGCCTGTATACCATCGAAACGCTCTTCCAGCTTTCTCACTTCATCGACGTAGGCCTTCATCAACGGGCTCTAGTAGTCCTTGTTGACTTGCTTGACAACGAGTTGCGAGTCGCCCCTAACGATGAGCTTCTTGATTCCAAGGTCCGCCGTGATCCTAAGACCGGCAAGCAGCCCTTCGTACTCTGTCGTATTGTTTGTTGACACCTCCCTGGGGAAGTGCATCTGGATCACGTACTTGAGGTGCTCTCCGGTGGGCGCGACAAGCAGTACGCCAGCCCCGGCGCCGTGTACGGCGAAAGCTCCATCAAAATACATGATCCAACTACAACTTGCCTCCTTGCCGGGGAGAGCAGTCTCTTGGGCTTCTTTGTCAGGTGTTGCGGTCCATTCTGCAATGAACTCCGCTAGGACTCGGCTCTGAATCGTTGAAGTACTTTCAAACTTGAGGCCAAAGTTGGACAGCTCCAGTGTCCATTCCACAACTCTTCCCGTTGCATCTAGATTGTGCAATATCCGTTGCAGAGGGAGGCGAGTGACGACAGTGATCTCGTGTGCCTGGAAGTAGTGACGCAGCTTCCTCGAGGCCATAAGAAGGCCGAAGAGCAGTTTCTGCACGCCGGAGTACCTTGATCTAGCTCCCTGCAGGAGGGAACTGACAAAGTAGACCAGGTGCTGCATCATCTTCTTCGGCGGCGGCACTTCAACTGGCCGTGTCGTCTCTGCATTGGTGGTGTTGGGCTCTATCGCTGCCATTACCTTGTCGCCAACCTCTCTCTGCGCCACTAGTGCGGCGCTGACCACCTGGTTCGTCGCCGCTAGGTATAGCAGCAACGGCTCCTGTGGCCTAGGCGCAACCAGTATCGGCGCGGAGGAGAGGTACTTCTTCAAATCTTGCAATGCTGCTTCGGCTTCTGGCGTCCACTCCATCGGGCCCGCCATTTTCAGGATCTTGAAAAAGGGAAGGACGCGCTCGGCAGACTTGGAAATGAATCTGCCCATGGCGGCAACGCAACCAGCAAGCCAACGCACATCCTTGATTCGCTTGGGTGCTTCAATCTGCTCTATAGCCTTGATCTTGTCCGGATTGGCCTCTATCCCACACTGTGAGACAAAGAACCCGAGAAGCTTGCCGGACGGGACGCCAAAGACGCACTTCTCAGGGTTCAGCTTGAGATTGATCTTGCGCAGGTTTGCAAATGTTTCTTGCAAGTCCGGTATGAGGGTTGCCCTGTCCTTGGTTTTGACCACAATGTCATCCATATAAGCTTCCATATTTCTATGGAGCTGGGGTTCAAAACCAATCTGGACCGCCCTCGCAAACGTCGAACCAGCACTCTTCAGCCCGAAAGGCATCCGTATGAAACAATACGTACCACTTGGGGTGATGAATGCTGTCTTCTCTTCGTCTTCTCTTGTCATGAAGATCTGGTGGTAGCCGGAGTAGGCATCGAGGAATGACAACAGATCACACCCAACTGTGGAGTCAACAATCTAGTTGATGCACGACAATGGGAAGGGGTCCTTAGGACAAGCCTTATTGATATCTGTGTAATCAATACACAGTCTCCACTTCCCATTAGCCTTGCGCACTATGACCGGATTGGGAAACCACGTTGGATGGAGCACTCCTCTTACCAAACCCGCTACTTACAGTTTCCGGATCTCCTCTGTGATGAACTCTTGTCGTTCCAAAGCTTGCTTTCTGACCTTCTTCTTGATGGGTCGCGCATGAGGACAGACAGCAAGGTGGTGCTCAATCACCTCCCTGGGAACACCGGGGATGTCGGAAGCTTGCCATGCAAAGACATCGACATTCGCCCGCAGGAAGGTGACGAGCGCGTCTTCCTATTTGTCGTCAAGGGTGGAGCTTATGGTGAAAGCTCCTCCCGTGCCATCCTCATTGACAGAAACCTTCTTGGTTCCCGGCGGTATGGCCCTGGGCTTCTTGTTTCCGCCAGTGGAGCTCTTTGGCACGTCCTCGACGGGAGCACTACACTCCGAAGAGGTGCGCTTGCCGGAGTGGGTGTCCGAGGTCTCACCGGTCTTCTTCTTCTTCCCTCCCGGGGTCCCAGCGGCAGGAGCAAGTGCCCTAGTGGTGGCAGCTGCTGCAACTGCTTGCTCGCATAGTTGGTCAGTGCAAATGAGCGCATCTTTCTTATCGGAGGGGATGGTGATGATCGTCACAGGTCCTGGCATCTTCAGGATTTTGTAGGAGTAGTGTGACGCCGCCATGAACTTGGCTAGCGCTGGGCAGCCAAGGATCCCGTAGTAGGGCAAGGGGATCTTGGCAACATCAAACACGATCCTCTCCGTCCTGTAGTTCAGATCGCTTCCAAAAGTCACGGGCAGCGTGACCTTTCCCTTAGGTTGGCTTCTTCCCAAGTTGACCCCATGAAACGTGCCCGTCTCTTCGAGGTCTCCATCAGGAATCTGCAGTTTCTTGATCACGGCAGGCGAGATCAAGTTCAGACCGGCCCCGCCATCGACTAGCATCTTTGTTACCTTGAGGTTGCGTATTGTTGGTGAAACCAACAATGGCAAGCACCCGACCACAGTAGTGCGATCAGGGCGATCCTCAGTGTCAAAAATGATAGGTGTGCTGGACCACTTCAGCGGCCTTTGGGCATCAAACGACGGCTCTGCCGCTGTAATCTCTCGCGCCCACTGTTTAAGCTAGCGGTGAGAAGTATGCAGCGAGGTGCCGCCATCGACACACATGGCCTCTGTAGCTTTCTGAAACTCTTGGTCGTCGGATTCGTCGTCCTCTTCGTGATCGTCATCTTCTGGCTTTTTGTCATGGCCCCGGGCGGGCCTCTCCTGTTGTTTATCCTTGCCGCGACGGCCCGCCTAGCCGTCATGCTTCTTGCCGGACCCCTCAGCACCGTCTTGGCCCTTCTCCTTGTCCCGCATCTCATATTCAGCCCTCTGCTTCTAAGCGAGGAGCTCAACCTGTCGGCAGTCTTGGAGAGCGTGGCCTTTGGTGCGATGGATCTTGCAGTATCGCTTGTCGGAGTTTCCTGGCTTCTCGGCAACCGCCAAGGCCCGGCAGGCGACACATCCGGCAATTTCCTTGCCGGGGTCATCTGCCTTGGTTTTCTTGGTGGAGCCGGTGTCATCAGATCCCTCGACGGCAAGCACAGCTTTACCTTTGCGCTTCCTGTTGCGGCGCCGGCCCTTCTTCGCCGGGGCGGTAGTATCTTCATCTGAGGAGTCGGTTTCCATGCTGGCGTCTTCGCCGGGGTACTTCCTTCCCTCTTCATCCTGGGCACATCTGTCAGCAAGAACATAGAGTTCTGCTACATCTTTCACCTTGTTCATTGTCAGCTCTCCGCGCATCTTGCGGTTACGCACGTTCTGATGGAACGCGCTGATGATGGCGGCATGATGAACATCAGGGATATTGTACTGTATCCAGCTGAACCTCTGTATATACTTGCGGAGACTCTCCCCTCCCTTCTGGGGAATGACGTGCAGGTCGCTCGCTTGGCCATGGGCTTGGTGGCCTCCAGTAAAGGCGCCCACAAACTCATGGCACAAATCCGACCAGGAGGAAATAGAGTCTACCGGCAAGTGCATCAACCATGACATGGCATTGGCTTTAAGAGCCAACGGAATGTAATTCGCAAGCACCTTATCGTCGCGGGCTCCGGCAGCTTGCATCGCAATGGTGTAAATGATGAGGAACTCGGACGGGTGGGTCTTGCCGCCGTACTTTTCGCCCATGTCAGGTTTGAAGGTGCGGTGAGTGGACCACTGGAACTGCCGCAGCTCACAGGTAAAAGCCGGACAGCCTACCTCGTAAGGTAGGCCTCCAGGGCTCTCCGGTGCCGGGTGGTTCACAGCGGGCCCTGCTCGCCTGTCTGACTGGTGGCGCGCTCCGCGCCGGCGCTCGATAGTGGTTCGAGCGTCTTCATGTTCTCGTTCCCGAAGGACTTGGCGCTGGTCACGGTGGGTCCGCGGGTCGGACGACGCTATGGAGATTTCGTCTCCCGCAACGTTGCGACGGGCTGGCATCCGCGGTACCGGGCGAGAAGGAGGCGAGTGCACCGTGGTTGCGGCGCCGCCGGCTTTCCTACCACTTGTGCGTGAGACTCCGTCGGAGCGTCGACCCGGGGGCTCCATCGGACTTGGTTCGTCTTTGTTGGCCACCGCAACAAGGCTTCGGATAGTGGCTCTCCATTCGTCGAGTTTCCCCGTAGTGGGAGGAAAATCGAGGAGCAATTGCGCACGCGCCAGGGCTTCTACTGGCGTTGGTGGCAGCGAAACCTGCACGGATCGCGACGCGCTTCGACTTCTGACCATCTCAGAAGGAGCTCTATCACGACCCCGCGGTCGCATGCCATCTTGACCAGCGCCTCAGCGAGCGGGCAGGTCTTCTACCTCCCGGGTGTGGCGCTCGGGGCTCTTCCCGCGGCGACGCCCGGGGTCTTCGGCGTGATTGCGCCGTTCATCACGCGCCGTTTGAGAGGAGCGCGCCGTCGGCGCCGGCGTGGGAGTCTTGGAGGCCCTCGCATCGCCTTCGGGCGGGGCGGTAGCAATCTTAGAAGGCCCCGCGCCAGCCGCGGAGGGCCTGGCTCCGTCTTTGGATTTGGCGGCGTGCAGCCCGTTACCAGGCGCACAAACATCGCCGCCTCCCAAACTCTGGCTGCTGGGACGGTGTTGGTGTTCGTGAACGGTGCCCCGGGTCCTTTCTGTGACCGGTCCGCTGCTCGCCCGCGCCGGGACGGGATGTCCGGCTTCCGACGGGCCAACCGCCACCGTCGTCTTCTTCTTGGGCGCCATGATGATGAAGAAGCGTCGAGCTAACTGCTAAAGACGATTCACACAACTGCGCCCCCTACCTGGCGCGCCAAAGATGTCGGTCATGAACGACACCTATGGGATCACAAGAATCCCTACTACGGTTGCGGGGCACGGGGTCGTGAGAAGAGCGGATCAAACAGATAGCACACGGTTCGTTTATCCAGGTTCGGGCCGCGAGGATGCGTAAAACCCTACTCCTGCTTTGGTGGATTGTATATCTGTGTTCTTGAGCTAGCTATGGGGCGTGAGGAGCTCCTAAAAGCTGAATCCTCCTCCTGGTCACCTCGGGCCTCCTTTTATAGGAAAAGGGGTTGCCACAGTAGCATCAGGAGGTGGAAAGGGAGCAGTGATGTGAGGTTATCCCTCGCATTACATGACAAGGCGCATTTAATGCGTCTTGCCCAGGTGTCGTTGCTTTATCGGGGACGGGGGAGAGCCCTATCTCGTCTGTCGCCGCTCCCTCTCGTGTTGACAAGCGCCCTGGCCAGCGGCGCCCGCGGTGCCATGTAGGCAGGCAGGAAGCTGAGGTGGCGCAGTGGTAGGTCTCCACGAAGATCTGCATGCCGCCACGCAGGTGCCTGCCCAGCTGGTTGGGTCGGCATCTGCATGCGAATGGCGGTGGAGGTTTGATTGGCGTGGGCCTGATGGTGGCCCTACGCGTGTTCTTGGCAAGGGCCTTGCCGGGGCCCCGGCAAG
>NC_057803.1:97042365-97051990 GCF_018294505.1 Triticum aestivum | reverse complement strand
CGCCTGCTGTCATCCCCGGCAAGGCTCTTGCCGGGGGCCTTGTGGTCCTCCTTGGCTGGGATCCCGCCAAGGATCATCATCTTCTAAAGGGTGTATCTGATCTTGAATGTCTTCACAAAGATCTGCATGCCACCACGGGGATGTCTCCTGAATCCTTGCCCCATGGGGGCAGTGGACTCAAGGGTGACTCACTCCGTAGGTGTGGGGCGAGCTGCCACGACAAGGGTCTTGCCGGGTTTGCCAAAACCGCCTCCCGGCAAGGATCTTGCCGGGGGGTCCGCTTCGTCCCCTTTGCTCTTTGTGGTCTTGGTCTTGGTATCGTTCTGCTTCTCCTGAGCTTCGGCCTTACCTTGGCTCACCTCCCTTGCCTTACTCAGTGTGGTGGTGCCCGTGGCTCAGACTGCTCGTGCACAGTTATAGGGGTACAAAAAGCATACCCCTCTTTTTGTACACCGACAGTCTCAAACAATTACAAGCAAAAACATTTGGCTAAACTTGTCATGGCTTATAACAGTCGGCGCACCAGCAGTCCAGCACCATGTGCGTAAACAGGGGCATAAAGTGGTGATTCATAGTTTGTTGCCCCGAGAAACAAACATCCAAGAAACATATCTGGGTTGGTCCCATTTTTGTTCACTCTAGCCACCTACTCCTATGTGTGGATAGCAAATCTAGTCCTGGTCATACCACTGTGTACAGCGTTACCCCTATATTTCCCTTTTCGACCAAGAGACCGGTTGGATGACCAGTCTGTACTACTTTCACCCCCTTTCCTTCCTATTTGTACCAAGTCCGATGTACACACAGGCGAAGCTATGTGTATGGCTGAGGGGGTTGTGGCCCCCCCAAACCTGGTAGCTTTTGTGAAGATTTTTTTTTAAGACGGCATTGATTGAGCAAAATAGGGACTTTTACCCCTTCATAAAGCCATATTTTGCCATTGCCCCTCCCAATGATCCTGTGCTAGCTCCGCCACTGGATGTACATACTAAATTCCCCCACCCCCACTTTATTTCTTGTTTGAACCAAGTACTCCCTCCGTCCGGAATTACTTGTCATCAAAATGGATGTGTCTAGAACTAAAATACATATAGATACATCCATTTCAATGACAAGTATTTTCGGACGGAGGGAGTACAAGATTGGACTCCATGAAGTAGCTTTACCTCTAACAATAGAAGAAGAAAATATGTGACGTTGGACCATCCGATCGAGAGGGGCTGAGAGGTGGAAAATGATGCACATGCAGCGACATAGCAAGCTGGGGAAGTAGAGCTAAGGCAGTTTTGAACGAAGATATACCTGAAGGTCGTCGGGATGTGGATAGGTGGGCGGCGGGAGGCCGGATCCGCCCACAGGCAACGACGAAGGGATCGGAGGACCTCCCGCACCGGCGCTCGGCCAGAGATAACGGTGCGGCCGATAGTGGGTCTCCTCCCTCGCTGTCGATGACGGCCTAAACGCTGCCCCTCCTCCCCTTCACCGGCGGAGGGGGATACGTCCGGATCTGTAACCAGCGGTGAGGATAGAAAGCCAGTGTTTTTTGAAGGGAGAAAGACGGTGTTACTACCCCTATCTTGTTTAAATATGGAGAGGATGAGAGTGTGTGAATAGAGAAACCCTAGCAAGCAAGCGCGGAGACTCCGACCTATATATACGTAGTGAGCAACCCTAGCAAGCAAGCAACCCCTATCTTCGTCAGCTCGTACAAGACCGAGAAATTTCATTACTACAACGCCCTCTCCCTCGCGGACTGAGCTCTGGTGCCTTAACTGCACTTGCCTTTGGCTACGTGACAGGAGGGCCAACCACCTGTTGGGCCCACCTATCATGGACGTAAAGGCAGGAGCAGTAAGTTGAAGCTTTCGTTATCCCTCCCGCACGAGGTGGACGGACATGCAAAAGTGCATTTGATACTGTAGAAGTAGGAGTAATCATTATTGTTCGTCTTCTCAAAGAGGCGAAGAGCCAAGCGCAACCCGAACGTGGCAGTTGCGAACGCTCGCGTGGTGCGGTTCCTTGGAGTACTAGCCAGGCTCTTGCATGAGACAAAATTGCTATTGTTTAACAATTAAACTCCATTATCCATTGGTTGATACTCATTCTGCATAGGTCCACGCGCTTAGCACCATTTCCTCCTGGGGTCACCAATGTTTATTTGCTAATTAATAGCATTGCATGCAATGAACTAGCCATTGCAAGTCATTAAAAGCATGCACACCTCTCATCTCTTATTGGTTGATATGTCAAGAAACAAGAAACAAGGTCGAAGTTAATGCACCGCGCCTAAGTGTTTTGGGACTATTTGGTTTTTGTAAGGCTGGTCATAGTGGGGAGTAACTTAGACTAGTGTCATGCATATGACACTAGCCTAAATTACTACCTTCATAATGCAAAGTAACATAATAGTAGTATTTTAGATGGCTTCATTTATTAGCTTGTAGACTCATCTAATCTTGAAAAGCTCTATGTTACAGTAACATATTATGTTACCACCTCTCACTAATTACTTGCCACATAAGCAAAAAATTCTTGGAGTGCGCTATGTTACTAGCTAAGTTACTCCCACTATGGCTAGCCTAAGATGACTTAAACACCTAGACGGAGGGAGTAGTATAGCCCTGTAAACCGGAAAGGAGTATTTGCCTTTCTAGAGATTTCAACAAGTGACTAGACTACACCGTGTGCAGTACTCCCTCCCTTCCGGTTTATAGGGCTCAAATCTCAAATCTCATGAACCAAGGCATTTTGCGATTGGAGGAATGTATCTCGTACTTTACAAAACTACCCTAATTAAACTCATGCATTAATTACGTAGTTCTCTCATTTTCCTCTCCGCCTTGGTCGCGGTGCACAATATTGAGCACTCCTATATGACTGGCCGCTCTATCTACATGCGGGACATTTCAAAGCATCCGGGCCCGCGTGCCATCCACCAAATCACAGCGAGGTGCTACAGTCGAGACTCACCTGTAACCCCGATGTGGCCGTCATGACCCCTCATATCACAAAACCCACACCTTTACCAGCAGTGGTAAGGTGGCCTCCAAGTTGGACTGGACGAAGCAACCATCATTTCACTGGAACGCTCGTTCAAGCCCTCTCTTCCCTTTCTTGAAGAAAACCTCACTCCAGGCTACTCACTTTTGCCATTTTTCTTCTGTACCGATGAAGGAAAGGTGGGCGAATCAGTTATGCTGCTATATTTTCATTCCAAGAATCTTCTTTTTGCGAAGCACCGACCGATTCTCACATCCTATTCTTTTCCCGTTTCCATTGCGATTGTGGTTTCCTTTCGATTGCTTTTTGTTTGTTAGTTCATTGATGGATCCTGGAGCACTAGGCAAAGAGTTGCCGGCGGACAACCCACTGGAGACAGCGATCTCCAGGAAGCAAGCACCAACCAACGAGTTGACCATGTTGGCGGGCCAACCCATGGAGACGAAGAACTCGAAGAAACAAGCATTGGCCAAAGAGTTGAGGACGTTGGCGGACAAACTCCTCAAAGGAAGTTGGAAGAACGGCAAGGGCCCCACCGTGCCTACCCCAGGAACTCTGATTGCCACCTATGTGAGGCTCAAGACCGATTTTGAGGAGATAGTCACCGTTGAGAAGCAGTATTCCCCTGGCAAGGTGATGGCCCCCTTCGAGGACGAGGAGATGGCCCCTGGAGGGATGAGATCCCCCGGTGAGCTGCACAAGGTAAAAAATAATGGCTTATTACCATAGTTGTGGTTTTTGATTAGTTGCAATGTGCTTGATAATATGTTAGGGTTGTGCAGGTGCCGGTGGACATCCTTGATGATTCCGATGTCGTGGCCGGTCCTGTTGGCATCACCCCGGAGATCGATTCCGATGCCGCTGTCCATCCTGTGGACATCGCCCCAGAGATCGATTCCGATGTCGGGGTCAGTCCTGTGGACATCGCCCCAGAAATCGATTCCCATGCCGATGTCCGTGTTGTGGTCATTGCCCGAGAGATCGATGACAAGAAATAGTTGGTCGGGCTAATCCTTTAGGGTAGTTTGCATTGCCCTGTGTTTAATTACCAGAACAATGCGTGTTATCAAACCATCTTAGGGCTAGTGCACTGTCTTGTGTGGGTGGATCTTGCTACTTTTGTTTGATAGTGAATCATGCGATGAATCATGCGAACCCTCTCCGAGTTATGGAAACAGATGTATCCTCACCAGCTTTTGATGTAATATATGGCATGATTAGATGTAAGTTTGAACTGTTTATCATATCAGCAGGGCTTGTTTGATGATTCTTGGTGTTAGTAGGCTAGCTACTGTGCATGCTATAGTACTTGCAAAACACTCACCGAACAGAAACATTGGGGCTGATGAGCTCGTGGTACTCTTATACTTATCCCTCGTCGATCGACCAATAGCCCTAGCTCCTAAAATTGTAGGCTTAGCGATCGATGACCTAGGCGGGCTAGTTTGGCCTAGTGGGTTTCAGTGATATGACGTGCAACACAAAATCATAGCAGTGCAGAAACGTACTCCCTCCGTTCCAAAATAGATGACCTAGGCGGGCTAGTTTGCCCTAGTGGGTTTCAGTGATATGACGTGGTACAGTGCCATCCAGTCTTCGCGTGTGGTAGCAGTATTGCGGGTAGAGTAAGTTTTCTTGAAGAAGCGGAATTCAACGAAGTCATGATGGTTCCTTCGTCCGAACAACTTACAGTGGGAAAGGTTGGGCCTGCAATACGACCGGGGTAGACCAGGATAATTTTGTGCATGGCAGGTGGACCAGGATGGTCGACGTCCCACATGTCGGCGAATGAAAGTATTCTTTCCGATATAGAGGACGAGCAACGAGTATTCATTGTTTATTTTTGATGAAAGCTATTGTCTCCACTGTTACGACGGAGAAGTGTGAAACACGGCAGCCCAGTGAACTTGGCATGTGCACCACTCCCTCCTTCCTCATGTAATGCCCAGGTTATAGCTTTTTCTCACTTTCTCTCTATCTATTTCCTCTCAAATGTTTTTTACCTTTCTTTTTTAAGACACAATTGTTTTTATGCCTTTTTTAGAATTATTTTTTTATACCTAGGAGCACGTGTAGAGACGGGCTCTTGCAGAGCCCACTCCTTGACTTTGTCAATGCCTCTCTCTCCTCCACATAAGGAGTACTACTTGCTATGCATGCATGCGGTGGGCAGCTGGTGTCTTGAGGGGCCGGGGCAGTGAGAGCGGGCTCCGGAAGCGGTCCGGACTCTAGCATAATTTTGGTTTTACAGTATTTCTTTCTCCATTGACAGGTAGGCCCGCGTAGATAGATAAAGAAGATGAGTTGATGAGGCGCATGCGGACTGTTTGACTGGTTAACCAGACAAATACGGAGCTATACGCTGAGCTAGTGACCGTATAATCACCATATCTCATATACAATGATCATAGTGAGCTATCAAGACAAGTTCGATGACCGCCAATGCATTTTACTCGGTAATAAATGACCAGGATTGAAGGGGAATCCAAATTTGCTTCGTATTCTGTCCTTGAGCTCTTGACAAACCAATGCACTATACGGTTGCCCGGCCACTCCACCCCAGAGCTCTCACCAAGCGTCGTTCATGCCACCGTGCCGCACACTAACCGGTAAGGCAGCGATGGCACCCCGCCGTGCTGAGTTCCTCGCCGCCCACGACCGCAGACAAAATGGTAGGGAAGCGATGGCACCCCGCCGTGCCGAGTTCATCGCCGCTCGCGACCTCACAACTATGTGGGAGGAATTTGAAGATGCCAAGGCCGAATGGGCGGTTGAGCAAGAGGCGGCCAAAGCCGCACAGAGGGAGCGGAAAAGTTAGAAAGCACTCAAGAAAAGAGAGGCCCGCCACCGCAAGAAAGAAAAGGACGCATGCGCTGCTTCGGAGAGGTCGGCGGAGATCCAAGCACGGTGGGGTGTCGCCGACAAAGCCGAGAAGGAGAACGACGGCGTCTGGCCAGCATGTGAGAAGTAGTAGTACTAGTAGTTAGTGTGTGTGTGTGTGTGTGTCTGAGTACGAGCATGTACCAGTACTACTAGTTACTATTGTAGTTTTTAGAGCAAATTACTAGTACATTGGCCTAGACTAAATGGAAAAATTCCTATCCTAAGCATCAAATGGCATGTCTTTCTCTATAGGAATTGAGATGCATGTCATCTCACTTCCTATGATTTTCATATTCCTATCCTATGAACGAAAGGAGGCCTCTGTTGGAGTAGCTACTGTAGCTAGCAGTACTGCTGGTACAGTAGTTTTCTTCAAGAAGCGGAATTCAACGAAGTCATGATGGTTCCTTCGTCCAAGCAACTTCAAAGTGGGAAGTGGGCCTGTGATTTGACGGATCATTAGTCATTGTTACTGCGGCGCGACAACCTGGGTGACTCCCTTGGAGTTCTGCATGCATGGCAAGTGGACCAGGATGGTCGGCGTCCCACATGTTGGCGAACGGAAGTATTCTTTCCGATATCGAGGAGCAAGGAAACCGCGTGGTATAGTATCACTGCTGATTGGTTCGCAAAAAATAGTATCACTGCCGATTTATAATTATTTTTTATTTCTGATGAATGCTAGCGTTTCAACTCTTACGACGAAGGGTGCCAAACACGGCACGTGCTAGATGTCCCACACGTCAGCGAAAGGAGTGGGACATGAAAAGCATGGTAGAACCCAGCGTAAAAAACCAGCATGGTAGAGCGTCTCCACTTCTTCCACTTCTGGGTCAGAGACCACATGTAGTAGTACTTAGTGGTATGAACGATACAAAGTGCGACCTGGAGACAAAGACACGTCTAGTTGGAAGGTCTCGGGGCATACACGTAAAAAATATAAAAGTTAATATGTGCCTCCAACTAATATAGTAGTAGTAGAGTACTTAGGCACGTACTCCATAACATCACCATGCATTGCACGTACAACATTTAGTGGTAGTACGTAGTAAGAGAAAAATGCCGCCAAAGATTTCCCTTCTCGACCTACTTTTGGGTGTTTGGTAGAGTGTATGGAGGGTGCATGAGTCCACACTAGTTTAGCACAAATACACTAGAAGCATGCATGAAGAGGGGTGTTGAGTTGAGCATGCATGAAGAGGGAATAACTATGCTGAGACGAGAACGCAACCAAACACACCCTATATGCCACGTATGTTCATACCATTTGTGCCTTTCTACTTCACTTACTGCGCTACATTACTCAGGTTCGTACGTCCACTCCTGGGTACATGTTCGTCTCGTAGTTCCAGTCCCACGTGTTCTTCATATAGATGGAACTATCCTTGCATAACACGTGCACCTTGATGCTAGATGTCTCGCGTGTTGGCAAAAGGATGAACAAAGCTCACGTAAAAAAATAGAGTGGAAGAACATAGATTCCGGACGACCGAGAAGGAGCAAGGAACCTCATGGTGGAGCGTCTGCACTCATAATATTTAATATTATTCAGCAATATAAAATTAACCAATCATCTCCAAAGTGGACTGGAAGAGTACGAAACACGGCAGCCAAGTGTAGTATCATACTAGTACATGGCTAACCCACGCTATCACCATATTTCTTGGCTTCCGTGCGACACCTATCTCTAGTAATCCAGCAGCCTGTATCGCTTCTCCCTCCTCGTCTCTATCAAAGTGCGGCGGGCTGGCGTTTCTGCCGTTTAACTATCACATATTAGTGACATGCCAAGAGCATTCTAAAAAAATTCCTTTCACATTCCGTTTTCAAAAAGAAAAAATCCTTTCACGTATGAATTTGCCTATATGCTTTGAGCAACTTGCATGTCCTATACTGCTCCTGTTTGATACTCTAACTTAGCTAGAGGTTAGACTAACTCATGACTATCCCTAAATTAACTGTAGCCAAAGAGGTGTTTGGGTGATAGGGTTAGATTGACAATAAATGCACTTCATGGAGAGAGAAAAGTGATTTTTCAGTGGTCCCAATGAGAACTATCTCCAGTTAGCACCTCTTGGGTGGGATAGTTTTTTTTGGTGGGTTCGGTGCAACTTGCTCCAATTTAAACCCTCATGCTTGGATAGTTTAGGGCTATTTGAGCCCCAACTAGCTCAAACTAACTCTAACCCATGGATCCAAACAGGGCCTATGGCCAGTCTCGACGCGGAGAAGTCGCGTGCACCAGGAAGCGGCGCTCTCTCGGCCGTCGCGCCACTTCAAAGCCGGCGCCAGTGAGAGGTCGCCTCCGCTCTAGCCGGGCATTAATGTGGCACTGACGCTCCAGGGGGACGCTGACCATTTCATGAGGGAAGCGCGCGCTGGCAAGGGAGTATAGGTTTTGAACCGTTTCAGGTGTAGTACTGGTAGTTTGCAAAACTACTCAATTATTGCACTCAGTTTCCTAAGAAATTGTGGTAAAAAACGTTACTCCACAGCCCGCTTCCCTTCTCCTTCCTCTTCCACCGCCCGCGCACGTCCATGGGAAGCGACCGGTCAACCCTTATATAGGAGTGCTAGCACAAAAAGATGCATGCATGACCACTCAAATTTCCATATTAAAGCGCCACTCCAGCGGGAGTATGGCGTATGTTGTTACCTTCGGTCGTCCCATGGCTACCGGGCGACCGCGACCAGAGAAGAGGCGGTGGGAGGGGAATGAATGCAGCTACTGTTTGGGTTTGCCTTCCGGCTTAAATAAATGTGCAGCATCACGTGTACCCGCGGGTGCACAAATTGTAACATACGTGTCTGCTTAAGTGGGCGTCACATAACTGGTGTGTGTGTGAGAGAGAGATTCTGAGAGACAGAGTGCGTGTGTGCGACTCTACTCTTCGGACATGTACTCAACCTTTTGCATCGGGATATAAGTATAATGGTATTTACTTTAGCTAGTGATTTACGTGGCCATGTTAACGTGGTTGTGTCAAAAAAATGTCACTTCATGCTCGTGATTTGTGTTATATAATTACAAGCAAGATTCTCGTGCATTGCACGGAACATCAATATGCATTTTTTTACAGAACACCTGTTGTGATTGACCCATGCAGGAGTAATCCCATGTGTAAAAACTAGTGATATCTCAAGAATTCTATCGGAAAACTGGTATCTCGAGAATGTCACCAAAAAAATGAAAGATGAGATATAAGGCGAGGAGGAGTGGAGCGTGGTGGTGACTGGTGGTCGGAATGGGTGGAAGCATGGGGATGGACGGCGCCGGCAGGCGGCAGCGGCCACCATGCATGCTAGATTGTTCCAGAGACTTATTCCTTTTTTAATTGATGAGCAATGTGGTTGCGAGAGATAATGATGTGGAGAGAGGTGCCGGTATCTTTTGTAAAATTATCATAGTTTGCTTTCTATCCTCAGATATAGATCATACGGTCTGTATTACAAGATGGCAGGCACACCATCACCACCAACTCGTTTTTTATAAGGGTACAGATGATAAGTTTGCTGACTACTAAAGTAAAGTGGAATTTGTCCATGTTATGCAAGTAAATAAAGGTGATTGTTTATCATACGGGTAAGGTTGGATGAAGGGTGGTAGGAACAAATGCTCCGCCTAGAGCATGTGTGTGTGAGATGGAGTCTTAGTGTGTGTGTGTGTGTGTGAGAGAGAGAGAGAGAGCAGAGAGAGAGAGATGGAGTCTTAGTTTGTGTGTGTGTGAGAGAGAGGGAGAGA
>NC_057803.1:97019758-97041991 GCF_018294505.1 Triticum aestivum | reverse complement strand
GAGAGAGATGGAGTCTTAGTGTGTGTGTGTTTTGGGTGTGTGTGTGTGTGTGTCGTGGGGTCCTCTGTGGCGGATATAATTTAAGTGTGCATGGCTTTCATCATAGAGAGGTGATGTGTATGGCAGAGGCCACAAACGATGGGGTGCGAGAGAGAAAATGCCCGTAGAGAGGGGAGAGAAGGTGTGTGCACGTGAGAGGAGTCGACTTCGAGAGAACGTGCTTGTTCGAGAGACACCGAGGAAGACTACTATATATCAATGGTGCATGTAGGCGGGAATTAAACTAAGGGATGGTCTTATTGGTTTCGGGGATATAGGGGAAGAGTGAGAGGTGGGGGGGGTAGCTAGAAGGAGATTGTTAAGTGTGAGTGTGTGTTTTACCCATCCAGGCGGAAGTTATGTGCACAAAAGAGGAGAACAATTCGATGTGGCATTAGGATTGAGGGTAATTAACTACGTATGGAGATATATAGTGTGGGTGATAGGAAGCAAGACTCCATGCGAGAAAGAAATGTTGACGGAGAAACTACAGATAGATACAGAGATGGAGATGCTAGCTAGAGGGACATCCGCTAGTTTGGGTGTTGGAGATGACCGTCGGGTGGTTCAAAGGGTGAAGTTATATATGTGTGTGAGAGGGCACTTGACTGCATGTAGGGAGAAACATATGTAGTGTGCGTGATAGGAATCAAGAGTGAGGGCGAGAAAGAAGGTTGATGGAGAAACAGATAAATAGAAAGATAAAGATGCTAGCTAGTGTGCGTTAGAGATAGGAGTCGAGTGGATCAGAAGGCTGGGTTATGTGTGTGGGTGTGAGAGAGATAGAGAGAGGGTGCATGTGAGTCACATACAAACAGATATCAGAGAGAAATGAAATCCAGAGAGACGGAGTTTTGTGTCTGCGAGAGAGAAAGATATTTCACAACGAGAGTGATAGCTAGAGAGACATACGAGGGAACGCAAGATATCTCTAGGGAGAGAGGGTGTGTGTGAGCGACGTACAAGAGAACAATGGAGAAATATGAGACCCTGGGAGACAGAGTTTGTGTTTGTGTGTGAGAAAGAGATATTGATGAGGAAGAGTCGTAGGTTCTCATATCTAAGTAGCGAAAGACATCTCTGTATGAGGGGTGTGCGAGTTGCACACATGGGAATAGTAGAGAGAAATGAGACCCCGGGAGACAGAGTTTTGTGTTTGTGTGAGAGAAAGAGATTCCACATGGAGAATCATAGTTAGAGACACATAGCAGGGAGTGAGATATACTTAGAGAGAGATAGAGTGATGAACGTCAAGGGAGAGAGTATCGTCAGTGTGTTACGAAGATAAAAGATCATTATGGACATACAGGTAGCACGAGAGATACCTGAGAGATGATGAACGCGTATAGGTCTAGAGAGATAGTCCTATATAAGCATGAGTGATAGCTATATGAGACGAATATATGGATTAAAGGGGATTCAAATATTTAAACTGGAGATCACGACATCGATAATATCATAACGCAAATTGGTGTATCAAACATGCATATTCATTTGAATTTGGGCACGCGTGTAATGTTATATAGTTTATCAATATTGGTGATCCATAGATTCTTCAATTACAAACAATGCATGGTTTATATGCAATTAATGTCTAAACGGGATTACACTATATGTTGCGTGTGTGAAACACATTATACATGTTTGAGAAGTAAAAAAAAACCGCATGAACCACACATTAATTGGAGACAGTTAGCGAGGAATGCATACATTTGATTTCAACATAAAGTGGTTTCAAATATTTGAAAAATCCAAATTGATGGATACAACCTTATGAATCTGAGATCATGCCATTTGTAAACCATATTTATGTATAAATGGTGTTGTGCTTTTGAAAGTATATATAAAAAATGATGTATATAGAATGTAATTCCAATTGAAAATGGACCCCGCCCGAAAAAAAATAGAATACAAACGGGATTCAAATTGAGTTGGCACGGTAAACGTGCACTCTGCAAAATTTGAACGAAGCAGGGAAAGTCGCAGGAACCGCCCGGAACCAAAATCTGCGAGATGGAAATCACTGCTGCCTATCCCTGCCATGCAAAGCCTATATGCTGGATTTCTATAGGTTTCGATAGGGGTAGGTTTGTAATTTCACCCAAACGTGACGTAACCGCCTCTCACCCGGATTCATACACGGTGGGCGCCAAACACAGTGTGTCCTCGGCCGAAATCGACTCCCTCCCCGATTCATATTCATACATGGTGGGCACCAAAAACAAACTCTCGTCGGCAAATATTAGGTGTATGCGAGATTACCGTCCTATCCCCGACCGACTAGTGTTGCTGTGATGTAGTAGAAATTTGAATCGGGGGCTAAGTTTGTAAATTTCCTCGCATTTGAGACAAGCACGTCCTGAATACATGGTTCCCCCCTTCCTCTCTACCTCCCTTTTCCCCATTCATACTCCGTGGGCGCCAAAACACCCTCTCCACCCCACCCTCCTCCGCCCGCCGTCGTCCGCCACCCCATCCACCGCCGTCCTCCTCCACCATGCCGGAGCTGATACCCCGCCGCCACTGTCCATTACAAGAGATCGACCTCTCTCATCCACGGCTTCGGACCGGGATCCTTGCATCCCGTCCTCTCGCTTCATCGCCGCCGTCGTCCACCTTGCCGGCGCTGCTCCTACGACCGTCTCATCCACCGTGCCCCGCCGCCACCGTATACCCTCCTAGATCTGCTTCCACACCGCCGACAACCATCGCTACCGCAGCACCATCAAATTCTCAGCAGATGCCTACACAGCGCAGCACCAGAGGCGGTACTCTTTCGTATCTGCTCAACTTATTTATCGCAGCAAGAAAATAGATCGCCACTGCTTTACTCTGATTTCTTGTCTTGGTTGCAAAGTTGCCTTTGTCCAGTTTGCACATTCAGATCCGCCATGGCACGCTCAACACCATACTCGCAATGCTTATGGTTTTCCCCTTTTATATTCCACACTAGTTAAATCACAGTAGACTAAATTTCAAAATTGGGTCAGTAGATTTTTCAGACCTCGCCGGAGTTCACCGGTGCGATCGAAGGGGCTTGGGTGGTTGTGGGGCCTCGCCGAATGAAGAAAACTCGACGCGGGTGGGGGTTGGGGTGGGGGTGGGGGTTGGGGTGGCGGAGGAACACAGGCGGTGGGGGCCGGTGGTCCGGCCGGCGGCCCATGCGGTGTTCTATATGGGAAGAATCAGAGACGAGGAAGAAGAAGGGTTAGGAGACGTAGGATCTTCATCCAACCTCCTGAAATGGTCGAGAGACAGCTAGGAGTTGCATTCTTAATGCGCTCTGGTTCATCATGTGTGGGCACTGCGCAACCAACATTTTATTATCCAAAATCTGCTTGCTCTTCTTTACCATGTTCCTCTTCCGTTCTTCTTTAATATGTACTCTCTCCGCTCCTAAATACAAGTCTTTGTATAGATTCCACCATGGACTACATATGGAGCAAAATGAGTGAATCTACACTCTAAAATGTACCTGGATACATCTGTATGTGATCCATAGTGGAAATCTCTACCAAGACTTATATTTTGGAACGGAGGGAGTATGATAGTAGTACAGTATGTTCCTTGTACTGAAGATGAGCAGGGACATTTGCAGTGTAGAGGTCTATACGGTCGGTTGTGATGGACACTTTGAGCCTCTTTGATTCGTAGGATCTTGTAAACATAGGAATAGGATTTGTAGTGGCATGCCCACTTGAATCCTATAAGAATAGCAAGGAAATGCGGGGAGTTGTGTTGCCTTTGAGAGTTACATTGATATTAACAGTACCGCACCTTCACTTGAAGAGAGCTGGTATCCGAAGCCTTTCTAGCCGTACCGGCAATACTAGCACATATATTCCATCAAGTTCCACTTTGCTGATTTTACTCTGATGCTTAATGTTTTCCCGTTATATCTACACTATGATCTGTGTAGCTACTTTGTGTCGCACTAGCAGCAATCCACTCTTGAAGCTAAACACTGCAATGCCTTACAAAATTGGCACCAAGGCATTGAGTGCAATTCTAGATGCAATGAAACTCATACGCTCCCCACCTGTTGATTCTTGTTCAGAATATTATCCTAATGACTATTCTAACCTTGAGGAGTCAAAGGCAGATGGCCTGTCCTGTTCACCCATCAAGGTGCATGTTCTAATTTGGCAATGTTTTATTGATTGCGGGTATCTTGCATATGTTGTCTTGTATTTCTTCTACTTTGTTGCACCGCCATCTGCTTAGTTTACTCATCATATATGTCGAGATGCCATGCCCATCCATTATCAATATATATTACATCTGTCATCATACCATGTTTTTCCACTCAAATGTTGTTCTTGTGCATAAGACATCAAAAAGGAAGAGGGTGATTGCTGAACCTGAAGGAGCACCAGCAAAGTCCTTGAAAAACATGGTGGTGCCGGAGAAATCAGACAGCACCCCACTTATATTGGTTGTACAACCAGTGACACAAAACGTAGGACCGACTCCAGCAGACTGTACCCATACTTCACTGGCCACACCACTAGCCCCACCACACAAGACCTGCACTCCAGCAAAAAGGTATACTAATTTCATTTGCCATAGCACCAGCTGTACCACAGAAAAATCCCACTCCAGCAAAAAGTACAGCAAGTCCACCGGCCGAAGACCTATCCCAACTACAGAGACGACCAATTCCTGCAGATTGGAACCCCATTCCATTTATTCCCAGTTTAAAAGACAATGGTTTCAATGTTGTTAGGGACTACGTGCATACATTCCCATCATGGGAAGATTATTGTGAAGACAAACACCATTTTCACATCTTCCTGTCCAACTTACGTGTAAGTGCTATTATTCATGGCTATTATTTTCCTATTTTCTGCTGATTGAACACATCAATGATTTACATTACATTGTTGTAACTAGGCGAGGGTCAATATGGATAGTCATGACGAGCAAAGCTTGCTTGTGCTTTTCAAGGAAGCATTGCAGCAGTATCGGTGTTACCTGAGGAAATCACACCTTGATGGCAAGTCTATAAATGAATTTCTGGTGAAGTCTCCTGTGCTAAATTTAGAAGACATTGAATGGAAAAACCTTGTTATGCACTGGTCTCGTTCCCAGGATGAGGTACTGTCTATGAAATCACATGACAATTTGAACTTCTACTTTTCCGCATGTGCCTTACGGATCTTTTTTGCAGGAAATCTGCTCGAAGAAGAATTCCGGTTTGACAAGAACGACAGGATATCTCAAATATGCTGCCCGCTGCTTTGCTCCTATATCACTGTACTTGCATACATACCTGGTTCATTATATGACAGCAGTATGCATGATAGCTTGCTTATCAATTGTTCGATCCAAATTATCTGATCTGTATGAATGGTTACATTAGTGTAGAATATATCCAATGGCAATGTTTTTTTAGCTCTGCATTGTTCTTGTAAGTACATGATGTCCTTTATCAGTGTACTTATAATGACAGGTAGTTGTTCATGTACTATCACTCTGCAGCTTATTTTCCTTTGCCCTCCATTTTCTACACATCAGATCTATATTTACTCTTACCATAAGGTTGGTACTGAAGAAGTTTAGCTGTGCATTGCTCTTGGCTGCACCTTTTGCCTGTATCGTTGCACTTACATTTATAGCTACTTGGTTATGTAGCATCACTCTTCATCTTATCTTAAATATTCTCCATTTTTCGTATATTATCACATCTATATTTACTCTTAACAAAATGTAGAATAAAGGCAATGCTTTTGAAGAAGATTCTGTGGTAAACTTCTTGAATTGCCCCCCCCCCCATCAGCATGGACAAGGCCTTTATAGAGCCTGTCTTCACCAATAATGTAAGTTTGTCCATGTCAAGCCTTCAAACTTTGTTGTATATATTTGGTTAGGCATGACTGCAACAGCTGTTTATTTTTGGTGTTTGCATCAAATTGCTTGTTTAAAGTTTATTATATGTAGTTCATAAACAAAAGTTTGTCCTTTCTCAATTTAAGTTTTCAGTTGTACAACCAAGTTCCTTCTTCATACCATGTAAATTAAATACAGAGCAAGTGATCTTATTTTGCACTGCATGTATGCTTCTGTTCTTCATCTGTAATCCAGTGGTGTGGTGAACCTACCCACTACAGCACAATGTCATATTCTGCAATGTCTTAACTATGAAAAATGTCATATCATTCTACTATTATTTAAACCGTCTCTTTATTTGCCAATCTGAAATGGTATAAATTGACAGCACCCTAACCATTGATACTTATGAGTTCTTGATCTGTAATCCAGTGGTGTCGTGAAGCTACCAACTCCTTCACAATGTCATTTCCTGCCATGTCTTGACCTGAACAATACCATATTGTGTTAATGCAAATTTAAACTGTGTCACTTTATTCGTCAGTAAGAAATGTGATGAATTTTCAGCACTGATACTTTTATGTGCAAAACCTGTCATCTGTCTGCTTGTTTATCTTTCAGAGTGAGGAAGATATAAGTGTTGAACAAGCGCAGTCTCATCATCTTGCTCAGCTGCTTGCGCTGCAGCTCACCAGCAGGGCTAACCTTTCTTGAACTCTATTGAAGTGGTGTCAGTTTTGTATATTATTTTGTCGGCGTGTTTATTTGCACTGGTGGCGATCTTTGATGCCCAGTGTATGTAATCTGTTGTCTGCTTGTGCTTTATTATCATAGTGGCGAACTTTGATGCCTAGTGGATGTAATATGCCGTAATTTCTTTATTGTATAGTATAGGTTTTTTCTTATTCACGATGCTGCAGTTATTTTACTGTATATATATCCTGTCTTCGCAGTAAACCGGCCAAACCGTAAAATTACAGTACATAATCGGGTCGTCATGCAATCACGATGTAGGTTGGGCCTAAAACATGTCGATCAGCTCACGGGCCGGCAGCAGCCCGAAATGAACCCTGGCCCCTGATTGTGCGAATCAAATCATGGGCTTTTAACAGGCCAAAATTGTCTGGGTCCTTGTTTGGCCCAATCAGATATCGGCTGCGAGCAGGCCGGATGCAAACCGGGCTATAGTTAGGCCCAACTATATGAAGGGCTTTTAACAGGCCGAAATTAATATAGGGCCGAAATGTTAAACGGGCCCTTAACAGGCCAAAGCTAATATCAGGCCAAATTACTAAGTGGGCCTTTAGCAAGTGGGCCCAAAAGCATAGTGTCCAGTTGACGGGCCGAATTTGATATGGGCCATATTTGAGCCCAAAGCCTCTTAAAGGGTCGGACCTGATGTGGGACATAATTTGGCCCAGAACGTGGTAGGCTTTTAACGGGACAGATCTCATATGGGCCACTATTAGGCCCGGAGCGTGGCAGGCCATTAATGGACTGGATCAAATATGGGCTGGCATTTCGCCCAAAACATGGTAGCCAGTTAATGGGCCGGCCTACTAGGGTCCTCAAAATCTTGTGGGCCTACAGCTGGGCCGGCCCATTAATGTCGGCGAAATCTCGTGGGCCTTTAGCTGGGCTAGCCCATCATGACCCGCAAGAATCTTGTGGGCCTTTACCTGGGCCGGGCCATTATGGCACAAAAAAATCTTGTGGGCCTTTACCTGGGCCGGCCCATTATGGCCCGCAAAATCTTGTGGGCCTTTAGCTGGGCCATCCCGTTATGGTCCACAAAATTTCATGGGCCTTTAGCTGGGCCAGCCCATTATGGTCCACAAAATCTTGTGGGCCTCTAGTTGGGCCGGCCCATTTAAACTTGTTGGGTCGTGCGACGTGTCGATGTATCATAGACGCCTTCTGTCCAGTGAGTGGATGACATCTGTCCCGATGATGAGCCGACATGTGTTTCCTCTAGCGAATGATGATTTTACACGTGGAAAATCCCCATTGGTCGGGGCTGTTAACGGGTTATCGGATCCAAAACCCGACCCGATAGCTTAACGGCGTTCCGTTACGGTGGATGCCACATGTCGGTCACCCTTGACGAAAGCACTTCTGTGACGCGCGATTTATCGTCATGGAAGTGGACACTTCCATGATGATAATTTTGGTAATGTCATGAAACACTTCTACGATAGCACAGGTATGACTATCTTGGTTCTGTCATAAATTTGTCATGGATGTACATGCATGACAAAAAAGCGACCTACTGTGACAAACACGTATCATCACAGAAGTGTATTTTTTTGTAGTGATGGAGGAAATAGCTTACCTCCCAAAGCCTTCTTCTCTTTCTCCAGTCGGGCGCTCTTGAGATTCTCAGCCTCCAGATCAAGTCAAAGAGACGCCACCTCCTTCTCCATCGTAGCGTGGTGGGATCCCATCTCACAAGTCTTTGCAACAGGCAAGAAACAATTAGTCGGAAGACCAAAAAGAGAAACCAAAACATTGACTAACAAACATCTGGGCAAGCACCACTGGAATGAACAAGTTAGAGCAGTACCAGATCCTGAAGTACCCTCTGACTACCTACCGAGTGGATCGAGCTGGGCCAGTACCGGATCCTGAAGTACCCTCTGACTACCGAATGGATCAGGCTGGACTAGTACCAGATCCTGAAGTACCCTTGGGCTACACACTCGGTCATGCCCCCCTAAGAGGAACAACTTGACCAATACCAATTTCTCAAGTACACCCAGGTTACTGGGTTAGACGAGCACCCCTAGGAGGAGCAAGCTCGATCAGTACCAGATCTTGACGTACCCTTCGATCTACCCTCACTCAGTTAGCCATTGAGTCAACAATGAAGAAGATAGAGGGCAACAGCGCCAGACGATCTGCTTTATTCGGCTGACTTTCGAGTGAGCAATGAAGAAGATCATACCTATTATCTCACCAACACATGAGTGTCGTGAGCATCCTAAACACCTAGCGACAGTTCTAAAGACTACCACCAATTGCCCGCAATCGACGGCAGTCCCAGGGACTACACCTAGTGCACTCAGCGTGCCCCCACTGGAAAGTGACTCATTGATGAGATAAAAAATACAAACAACCTCGGGGCGAAATGACCACAAGTTCTAAGACTACCACCGACTACTCCATTCAATAGTAGCCTTGGGGACTACACCCAGTGGGTGAACTTAGTGTGCCCCCACTGGATCATGTCCACTCGGCTACGCTCTGGCTAGGTTCTGAGTGTACACAAAAAAGTTCAAAGACTCCTGCCGACTGAGCCAATCCACACGAGCCTCGGGGACTACACCTAGTGGGTGCACTCAGCGTGCCCCCACTGGATCATGAACACCCAGTGGATGTGCCCTGCACAAACCCACTGACGGGAATCCTACCAAGAGAAGAAGAAAAAAGAAAAACTTCAACTGGAAATCATACTCATAATGATACTTACCTGGATGTTGGTCTGCAGCGCTGTGCTGGCACCGTAAGCCTCCTTCAGCCGGCCGACCATCAGCCCCACCTGGAGCAGAGCCTCCTTGCTCGCCCCCACCTGATCCTCAGGGACATGGTATAGGGGAAGGAGGTAACTTGGGTCAATGGAGTCGCAGGCATCGACCTCGGGGCCGGAATCACCGCTGCTTCACCTGGAGGGGCCTGCGTAGACCCTGTAGGTGGCACCACTGCCGACGAATACGCCAAGCCACCTTGAGCCAGAGGACTCGGCCTTGCGGCCTTTGCAACAACCTTCAATGGAGAGGTGCAAGTCACTCGGCGAGGGGAGGCGTCCAGCATGGGCGTGTCGACACTTGGTGCTCCCTCCCTAATGGCATGTGGATTGGGTGGATTGGCCCTGTCTTCGTCATCCAGTTGGATGATCTCGAGTGGAGCTACATGAATTGACGAACCAAGGAGAACATTAAAGCTCAATCGGAGAAAGCCTAATCATCCAAGTTATTAGCACAATGTACCTTTGGAGGTGGCGGCATCTGCCGCATCACTATCACTCGGACCCGGCTTGCAAGCGTGTGGGTCCTTCGAGGTTGTCGAGGTGTTGTTGCTACAAGGTTCAAATAACACTCGGTCATTCAACAAAACAACACAGAAGCAAGTAAAGGATTATAGAAGATGCTTACGTCGAAGCCACAGGCACCGCCACCTTGATTTGAGGCACTGCGGCCTTTTGAGGCTTCACAGAGACCTGCTTGGGCAGCTTGGACTGCTTCTTGGATGAACTCTCAGCCTTAGCGTGCGCACGCTTGGAGCTGCAAGTTGTCTGACCTGAGGCAGTCGGCTGTGATGCACCTCCTGCCTTGCCACTCGGATCATGCCGGGCCTTCGTGCGGGGTTCCTTGGGAGCTTCATAAGAGGGGCAGGACTCGTCCTCCTCCCCATCCTATGAGCTCTCATCCTCATCACTCTCCTCGTCATCGTCATCATCGTCAGACTCTTCTGAGTAGCCGCACTTGGAGTCGCTCACTGCATCCTCGGGCGATCTGTCAACCGCTGGGATACTGGAGATCGTGTTATGGAACTCCTGAAGAGCAAACACATCAAGACATCAAAATCGGATGCCAGAATACAACACATCAACAGACCGAATAAATGGGAACACCTTACCTCAATAGTCGGCGGAAGCTCTTTGGAGTAAGCCGGCACCATCCTGGCTCCCCGCAGATTGTCCCGAACGGAGGTTATGGCCCGAATCTTGGCTCCCATGTCCTTCTCGGAGAGCTCCTCCGGGTGCACTCGGGTGGGGTCATTCAGACCCTCATATTGCCACATGGGGTGGGCCATGGCTTGTAGCGGCTGGATCCGTGATACATCTCCAACGTATCTATAATTTATGAAGTATTCATGTCGTTATATTAATATTATTGGGTGTTTTACAATCATTTTATAGCAACTTTATATCATTTTTTGGGACTAACCTATTGACCCAACGCCTAGTGCCAGTTGCTGTTTTTTGCTTGTTTTTTACATCGCAGGAAATCAATATCAACTAGAGTCCAAACACCGTGAAACTTTTTGTGGATTTTTATGGACTGGAAGACTCCCAATGGGCCAGAGCAGCATCTGGGGAGTGCCCCGAGGGGGGCACAACCCACCAAGGCACGCCTGGGTGCCCAGGCGCGCCCAGGTAGGTTGTGCCCACCTCGGTGGCATCCCGCAACCCCTCTTCGCCTGATAAATTCCCAAATATTCCAAAAATCTTGGGGGTAACCCTAGATGATAAGTTATGCCACCGCAAGCCTCTGTAGCCACCGAAAACCAATCTAGACCCCGTTCCGGCACTCCACCGGAGGGGGAAATCATCACCGGTAGCCATCTTCATCATCCTGGCGGCCACCACGCTGAGGAGGGAGTAGTCCACCCTCGGGGCTAAGGGTTTGTACCAGTAGCTATGTGTTTAATCTCTCTCTCTATCATGTTCTTGAGATGTCACTATCTTGATGTATCGCGGGCTTTGTTAATATAGTCGGATCATATGGTGTTTTCCCCTCTCTATCTGGTGATGAATTGAGTTTTCCCTTTGAGATTTGTTCTGTCGGATTGAATAATTTTATGGATTTGAGAGCACTTGATATATATCTTGCAAATGAATACTCGTGGTGACAATGGGGTATTATTTTGATTCACTCGATAAATGTATCGGCACTCAACTCGCGGATTCCCAAGATGACATTGGGGTAATCTACACATAGGGGTTGATGCACATTCTTGTCTTTGTTTCTCTGGTAGAAATCTTGGGGCACTCTTTGAAGTTCTTTGTGCTGGATTGAGTATTATGAATCTGAAATTATTTGGTGTTATTTTAGTATGAACTCTTGGATAGATCGATCGGAAAGAATAGCTTTGAGGTGGTTTCGTACCCTACAAATGATTTATTCTTATGTTCTCCGCTAGATAGGAACTTTGGAGTGATTCTTAATCACACTTCGAGGGGTGGTTATATGATCCAATTATATGAGCACTGTTGAGAGATTGCACAAGCGAAAGTACGGACCCTAGGCCTCATTTTCAAGCATTGCAATACCGTTTTTGTCCCCATTTACTATTTTCTAGCTTGCTGTTTTTATTTATTCAGATTATAAAAATATATTTCTACCATCAATATTACACTTTTATCACCATCTCTTCGCCGAACTAGTGCACCTAAACAAATTACCATTGTATTTGGTGTGTTGGGGACACAAGAGAATTTTTATAATTAAGTTGCAGGGTTGTTTGAGAGAGACCATCTTCATCCTACACCTCCCACGGATTGATAAACCATAGGTCATCTACTTGAGGGAAAATTGCTACTGTCCTACAAAACTTTGCGCTTGGAGGCCCAACATGTGTCTACAAGAATAAAGTTGCATAGTAGACATCAAGCTCTTTTTTGGCGCCGTTGCCGGGGAGGTGAGTGCATGAAGGTATATCTTTAGATCTTGCAACCAAATCTTTTAGTTTCTTGTTTATCACTAGTTTGGTTTATAAAAGAAAACTACAAAAATGGGATTGAGGTTGCATCATATTATTCATCTTTATAATGTATTTCGTAAAAATGATGGAAAGGAAAATTGTGCTCAATTGATAGAAGAAGAATTCAATAGAATGCTTGGTATAAATAATGAGCATGATTGCAATATTGTTAGTATGAATTCTTTGAATATCCATGATGCTAATGATATGCGAAGCCATAAGCTTGGCGATGCTATGTTTAATGAAGATGATATTTTTAGCCCCCCAAGATTTGATTTGGAAATTTGTTATAATGATTGTGTGCCTCCTATCTATGATGATCA
The DNA here is from genome assembly GCF_018294505.1 of Triticum aestivum. Taxonomy (NCBI): domain Eukaryota; kingdom Viridiplantae; phylum Streptophyta; class Magnoliopsida; order Poales; family Poaceae; genus Triticum; species Triticum aestivum. The sequence goes on along the minus strand of NC_057803.1, from coordinate 97,029,317 downwards.
TAACGATGAAAGTGGATTTGGAGAGGTCATGACTTTATTTAATGATGAATCCACCATTTTGGATGAGGCTTCAATTGACTATGATAACAAATTTGCTATCTATGATAATTATGGTGATGACATGTATGCTATAAAGAATAATGATAACCATGAAACTTGTCATCATGATTTTAATTTTCACTCTCATGATAGTTATTTTGTTGAGTTTGCTCCCACTACTATTGATGACAAGAAATTTGCTTATGTGGAGAGTAATAAGTTTTCTATGCTTTTGTGTCAGGAAAGGAATTCTTTATGTGATAGCTTTATTGTTTAATTCATTCATGATGCTACTGAAAATTATTATGAGAGAGGAACATTTGCTTGTAGGTATTGCAATAATATAAAGTTTCCTCTCTTTATGTTGAAAGTTTCGATATCATGCTTGTTTTGCCTTCCTATGCTAGTTGATTCTTGCTCCCAAAATTTATTTGCTCACAAAATCCCAATGCATAGGAAGTGGGTTAGACTTAAATGTGCTAGTCATATGCTTCATGATGCTCTCTTCATGTTTCAATTCTTATCTTTTATGCGAGCATCATTGAAATCATCGTGCCTAGCTTAAAAAGGTATTAAAGAAAAGCGCTTGTTGGGAGACAACCCAACACTTTTACCTGCTATTTTTGTGTGTTCACATGATTAGGCTACTGTAGTAATCATGTTTTATTGCTTTCGTTTCAATAAAGTGCCAAGTAAGACCTTTGTGATGGTCTATGGTGATAGTTGATTTGATCTTGCTGAAAAACAGAAACTTTTGCATGCAGGAAAATAATTCTCATTTTTAATAGAAGGGTGATAAAATACTGATTCTTTCTGAAGAATATTAATAGACAAATTTCCATGGTTTCCCTAATTTTTCAGAATTTTTGGAGTAGCAGAATTACGGTTGGAGTACAGATTACTACAAACTGTTTTGTTTTTGACAGATTTTGTTTTCAATGCATAGTTTGCTTGTTTTCCAGTTTCCATGGCTTATATTGCTCAATATAAATTGTGGAAATGATATGACACAGTAGGAGTTGTGTGAGAACAATTATGAATCTTTTCTTTGACAGTACCAAAAGTGAAATGGTTTGCTCTTTATCATACTAACCTATCTCACAAAGTTCCGTTAAGTTTTGTGTGATTGAAGTTTTCATGTTTTCGGTGAGATGTCGATATGAGGAGAATAAGGAGCGACAATACCCTAAGATTGGGGATGCCCAAGGCACCCCAAGGTAATATTCAAGGAAGATCCAAGCAACTAAGCCTGGGGATGCCCCGGAAGGCATCCCCTCTTTCATCTCCAACATTATCGGTAACCTGACTTGGAGCTATGTTTTGATTCGTCACATGATATGTGTTTTTCTTGGAGAATCATTTTATTTTGTTTTGATTTTCTTGATTTTATTTATAATAATGTTTTGCATATTTTATTTCAATAAATGTGGCAATGATAGCCTTTACCATGCTATTTTGCAAGTATACATGTTGCTGTTTCAAAACAGAAGGTTTATCGCTGTTGCAATCCCTAGAAAAGTCAGAACGTGATAAAATGTTGAAACTTTTTCCAAAATAAGCTCTGACAAATTTTCTACGGTGTGATAAATATCGATAATCTTTGGATTTTAAGAAGTATTGATACTCTTGCATTCTTTACAGACTGTACTATTTTGGCAGATTGTTGTTATGTTTGCATATGTTTGCTTGTTTAATGATTCTATTTGAGGATAGGAGTATTAAATATGCAGAGGCATTTAGTATGCAATGTTGAATAATAATTTTAGTGATTTGATACAGTAGAGAATGATAAAGTTTTTGCATTGGTTTATACTAACTTATCTCACGAGTTCTTGTTGAGTTTTGTGTCGATGAAGTTTTTAAGATTTAGGGAAAGCGTGATATAAAAGGAATTAAGGAGAAACAAAAGCTCAAGCTTGGGGATGCCCAAGGCACCCCAAGATAATATTTCAAGAAGTCTCAAGCATCTAAGCTTGGGGATGCCCCGGTAGGCATCCCATCTTTCTTCATCAACAATTATCGGTTAGTATCGGTTGAGCCTAAGTTTTGCTTCTTCACATGAGTTGTGCTATTCTTGGAATGCCATTTTATTTTTGTTTTGCTTGGTGTTTTAATAAAATACTTAGACCTGGAAGTTTTTAAATAAGAGAGAGTCCTCAAATATGTACCCATTTACATAACTACTCGCTTGATCTTCATGTAAATATTTTTGGAGTAGCTTGGCATTTACTCTTGTGCTTCACTTATATCCTATGAGTAAATTGTTGAATTAATTGAATATAATGAAGCTGAAATTATATGTTCATATCATGCCTAGTAGTAGCTTCACATTGGGTTTATAAAGTGAAATCTTTTGAAGCTTGACAATCACAATATTGGTCATACAAGCAATTCCTAAATGATTACTATAAGGAAGAGAACTTTCACATGCAAATACACTATCTTGGGAATATTTTGTGATTGTGAGGCCCCATCAAAATATTATATGCCAAAATTGTTGATGTTGGACACAGAAGACAATGTAATGGTTTATGTTTGTTCATATTCACATAGAAGTTATATTGTCATAGATCCTTCAACATGTGGTGCTTGCCCCCCATCTTTGCTAGCCAAAAATTCGGCACCAAGTAGAGATACTACTTGTGCATCCAAAAACCCTTAAACCCAAATCTTATTTTCAAGAGTCCACCATACCTACCTAAGGATTGAGCAAGATCCTTCAAGTAAGTTGTCATCGGTGCAATAAGGCAATAAAAATTGCTTCTAAAAGTGTTAGATCATTTAGTGTAAGAGAAAATTGAGCATTGTACGAACTTGTGATGGCAAATAATAAAAGTGACAGACTCCATAATAAAGGTTGCTATCATAAGGGGCAATATAATGTGACGTTCTTTTGCACTAAGGGGTTGAACAATAAATAAGTGCATGGCAACCTCTGCTTCCCTCTGCGAAGGGCCTATCTTTTACATTTCAGTATTTACTTTTATGCAAAGATTCAAAGTTTTTCTCTCTATTCCTTTTTATTTTTCTCTTTTGCCAAGCATCATGTGGTGAGGAAAGATCTAGGAACATATATCCATTTGGATATGGTTAGCATGAGTTATTATTGTTGACATCACCCTTGAGGTGAATACGTTGGGAGGCAAAACAATAAGCCCCTATATTTCTATGTGTTCGGTTGAAACGTTTTGCTCATGTGTATGTAGTGAGTGTTAGCCATCATAGAAGACTATATGATGGTTGAGTATGTGGAGCTCTTACTTAAATTCTGTTGAATAAGTTGAATTGCAATTTCTTGGTGACTGAGAACATAGGTTGTTGAGTTTCAAGAGAATTCATTGTTTGAACCTTAACATGTGAATTGGTTGCAACTTTAACATGAGAAAGAATTGCTATTATGATGCTAGGAAAAGTGATTGAAATTGTCATTGATCAAATTTGCGCACTTTGCTAGCATTCACACTTCATAAATTATTTCTTTTATCATTTACCTACTCGAGGACGAGTAGGAATTAAGCTTGGGGATCCTGATACGTCTCCGACGTATTAATAATTTATGAAGTATTCCTGTCGTTATATTATCATTCTTGGATGTTTTACAATCATTTTATAGCAACTTTATATAATTTTTGGGACTAACCTATTGACCCAATGCCAGTGCCAGTTGCTGTTTTTTGCTTGTTTTTTTACATTGCAGGAAATCAATATCAAATGGAGTCCAAACACCGCGAAACTTTTTGTGGATTTTTATGGACCAGAAGACTCCTGATGGGCCAGAGCAGCACCTGGGGGGGTGCCCCGAGGGGGGCACAACCCACTAGGGCGCGCCTGGGGGCCCAGGCATGCCCAGGTGGGTTGTGCCCACCTCGGTGGCCTCCCGCACCCCCTCTTCGCCCTATAAGTTCCCAAATATTCCAAAAACCCTGGGGGTAACCCTAGATGAGAAGTTATGCCGCCGCAAGCCTCTGTAACCACCGAAAACCAATCTAGACCCCATTATGGCACCCCATCGGAGGGGGAAATCATCACCGGTGGCCATGTTCCTCATCCCGGCGGCCACCGCTGATGAGGGAGTAGTCCACCCTCGGGGTTGTGGGTTTGTACTAGTAGCTATGTGTTTAATCTCTCTCTCATGTTCTTGAGATGTCATGATCTTGATGTATCGCAGGCTTTGTTAATATAGTCAGATCATATGGTGTTTTCCCCTCTCTATCTTGTGATGAATTGAGTTTTCCCTTTGAGATTTTGTTTTATCGGATTGAATGCTTTTATGGATTTGAGAGCACTTGATATATGTCTTGCAAATGAATAGTCATGGGGACAATGGGGTATTATTTTGATTCACTTGATATATGTTTTGGCACTCAACTCGCGGATTGCCGAGGTGCCATTAGGGTAATCTACGAACAGGAGTTGATGCACGTTCTTGTCTTTGTTTCTCCGGTAGAAATATTGGGGCACTCTTTGAAGTTCTTTGTGTTGGATTGAGCATTATGAATCTGAAATTATTTGGTGTTATTTTGGTAAAATCTCTTGGATAGATCGATCGGAAAAAATAGCTTCGAGGTGATTTCTTACCCTACAAACAATTTCTTCTTATGTTCTCCGCTAGAGAGGAACTTTCGAGTGATTTTTCATCTTACTTTGAGGGGTGGTTATGTGATCCAATTATATTAGCACTGTTGAGATATTGCACTAGCGAAAGTACGGACCCTAGGCCTCATTTTCAGGCATTGCAATACCAGTTTTGTGCCCGTTTACTATTTTCTACCTTGCTATTTTTATTTATTCAGATAATAAAAATATATTTCTACCATCAATATTACACCTTTATCACCATCTCTTTGCTGAACTAGTGCACCTATACAAATTACCATTGTATTTGGTGTGTTGGGGACACAAGAGACTTTTTATTATTTGGTTGCAGGGTTGTTTGAGAGAGACCATCTTCATCCTACACCTCCCACGGATTGATAAACCTCATCCACTTGAGGGAAAATTGCTACTGTCCTACAAAACGTTGCGCTTGGAGGCCCAAGACGTGTCTACAAGAATAAAGTTGCATAGTAGACATCAATCCGCCGAGTGAGAAAAGTCTCCAACAGATCCATTCCGTTAATGCCCATGCTCACGATCTCAACCAGTACAGTGGCCAAGATGCCGACCTCCGTTTTCTCCTCCTTTGCCACCACCAGGGACTCGGGAGCCCTCACCCTGTCCGTTGAGTATGGGGGAGACCCGACTGGTTTGAGACACTTGGGACATCCATACAGTAGAACCAAGTCCCCTGCCATCCCTTGACAGACTTAGGAAAGCTCATCTTTGCAAAGCACTCCCCCACTGATTTGGATGTCGAGGCCTCCATATAGTTGGGTAACGTGGGTCTTCGCACCGACCGACGGATCCATCTTGACGGTCATCGACCGACAAGTAAAGATATGCTTGAAGAGCCCCCAATGGGGTCGGCAGCTGAGGAAATTCTCATAGAGAGAGACGAAGGCTGCAAGGTAGATGATGGCATTAGGAGGAAAGTTATGAAGCTGCGCACCGAAGTAGTCGAGGAAAGCTCGAAAGAATGGATGGGGAGGGTTGGAGAAGCCCCTCACAATGTGAGTGATTAGCAAAACTCGCTCGTCCTCATGCGACGCCGGCTCGACCTTGCTCGCACCCGGGCAGCGCCACCCATCGCGCGGGATGAGTCCCTCCTCTGCAAGCTCCTCCAGCCGGTGAGACGTGACTCACAACGGGATCTAGTCCCCCGACGCGCCTCCAGCCGCCGCACCGGAGCCGGAGGAGGAAGCCTTCCCTTGGCCATGGAATCCCTCGCCGTCGCCGCACACTCGAGAAGAGGAAGAAGCAGAGGAGTCAGAGCGAGGGAAAGGGGATCTGAGAGCTGGACCTCTGCCCCCAAATCTTTTATATCACCAGACAAAATCTCCAGTCGGATCTCCCACCACAGATCTCTAGATTGACGTCCCACGCGAAGGGGCTTTGCGCAGAGCAGACGTGGCACATGGCGGAAGTCGTGCGCGAAAATCGAGGGGCCACACCCCCACTTTCCCACTAACGCACAATGTTACCGCTTCCGCACGCGAACATGCGAATTCGAATCCTGAGATTTCTAGGACGAGTCAATCGATTGATCACCCCTGATTCCTTTCCTAAAGGATGCATGTCAGTCCGACTAACCACCCTTTATGGGGACCCGTGCACTCGGCCACGTTGAACACCCGACCGAAGTCTCCTTCAGGACCATTATGTGACGAGCTTGACGCCCCTCTACGGGTTCACTTGGCCATCTCGGTAGGCTCCAAGGCGCATGACTCGTAAACCTGGACTCGTAGAAGGCTTGTGCTGGCATTCCCCTGGGATAAGGAGTGGCATCTCTTCGGAGAGTCAGACCACGCGCTGGCATCGTTACTCGAGTTGTAATGGCATGCTCTCACTCGCCCCCCTAGTCTATCTCCTCCGAGAGACAATACAAATGCCATTGGGTTTTTTCTCGATGATCGACAAAACCCGGTCATCTGGGTAAACCTAAAGTCCAGAATCCATTATGTTTTCGTTCAAGGAACAACAAACCACGATTTAGAAGTGTATTCTGAGTGCCCCCGCAGCACTTGGAGTCAACCGAAGGATCGGTTTGTCTGTCCTATGAAACCTCAACCGATTCGAGGGATAATAATGTGGTCACCTTTTCTAGGTAGGGTCAAGGACCAATCATTTGGGACCCACATGGGGTCCATCACCAGCATAGGTAGGTCCCTGGACCATGCTAACACTCGGATGCACACATCAAGAAGTTCACTCAGACAACTCAACAGCACTCGCATGATCACATGTCACCTAACTAATGGATCACCACTCGGACATAAGAGGACAAGAGGACGTCGTAGGAGCTGCAATGGTTGAGGAATCCTAAGTCATCCACTAAGTAGAGGCGCTTTACACTAGTAACTGACTCATTCAATGTCATTAACTGCCTCGGCACCATGGGAGACATGGGGCTACGGCGCACTCTATATAAATTGCACCCCTCCCCATAGTCAGGCAGCGAGTAATCTTTGTAACCATACCCATCAAATCAAAGCAACACTACAAAAAAAAAAGACACATTCGTGACATTTTGGGCCGGACGAATTTTTTTCTGTCATGCTTATGACACTTCTATGAAGATAACTGTGACAAAACCCGGTATCATCATAGATGTGGTGGGCTCCTACTATGAAAAAAAATCATGACAAAAAATGGACTTTTCATGCTGGGCGGGCCGGAGACGCAGCTGCATGACATTCTTTGGGACGTCCATGACGGAAGAAACCACGGTAGAAGCGAGGGCGAGGAAAATATCGGGGAGTTCCCGGTTACGGTGGGTGGTCGGGACTGAGCGATGCGTGTTTCTCTCGTACACATATGCGCGTGGGTGCGAGGCATTGGGCTCTAACTGAACCCGAGCGAGGCGTTCGCCTACTGAACCCAAGCGATTGCACTGCAGGCTACGCGTTACTGAACCCGAGCGACCAATCGATCCCCGACTGTTAACTAAACCCGATCGAGCAATTCCTTCGCTACTGCTGCTAACTGAAGCCGATCAAACCTGCTACCTCTTGATGAACAATGAGCGTTGTTGGGGGGTGGGGTGGATGAACAGTTCCCGGTGGGGGCTGGATGAACAGGACCCCGTGGTAGTAGAGGCCGTTGCCGCTGGATGAACAGGACCCCGTGCAGGGCTGGTTAAACAAGACCCTATGGAGAGGGCTGGTTAAATAGTAGCATGTGGAGGGCTGGTTGAACAATAGCATGTGGAGGGCTGGATGAACAATATCCTGTGGAGGGGTGGTTGAACAGGACCCTGTGGAGAGGGCTGGTTGAACAATAGCCAGTGGAGGAGCGGTGGAGGCTGGATGAACAGGAGCTCATGGATGAACTGTAGCTGGTGGAGGCAGGAGGGAGACATCGTGGATGAACAGTCGCAGGTGGAGGCTGGAGGAGGTCGACGGTGGATGAACAGTAGCCCGTGGAGGCAGTAGACGGTGGACGAATAGTAGCTCGTGGAGGCAGGAGACGGTGGATGAACAGTAGCCCATGGAGTCTTGTTTTGCGGTACGCCACACCCCTCTCTATAAACATGACCCCCATTTCGACCGTAGGAGGTCGAAGAGAAGTCTGTTTCCTCCGTTTTGCGGTACGCGACACCCCTCCCGATCAATAGGACCCTGTATCACCTGTAGGAGGTCCAAGAGAAGTTTGTTTCCTAAGTTTTGCAGAACGCAAAACCCCTCTCGGTGAACAGGATCCCGTTTCAACCGTAGGCGGTCGAACACAAGGCCGTTTCCTCCGTTCTGCGGTACGCCAGGCCTCGTTTCAGCTGTTCCGTCCAAGTCGGTTGGCTTCCGATGAACACGACGCATTTCGTTGCCTCCCGATGAACACGACGACGCAGTTTCTCCGTTCCGACCTAGCTGGTTGGCTGCCGATGAACAGGACACCGTCGCTGCCTCTCCATGTACACGAGCCCTAGCCATACGTATGCGCGAGTAGGTGTTCGAGACCCCGCCCATATGTGCGTACGTGGCCATATTTACTTTCTTGCACCCTGGCTATACATACGTGTACATGCTACGTGCGTGCCTCTACTACGACACGTGCCCTTCCTTACCCAGCCACGCTTCATCACTTCAGCCTGCAGACAGACCAATCGACCAGTATGTACATACACGTTCGTGACCAAAATGACAACGCTACGTACGCTTTGACCAGGTGGGTCCGACTGTCAGGGAGGATAAGGAGGCACTTCCTTGCGTGCGAAGATGTAGCTGGTGGGTCCCAACAGTCAGGGGGAAACATTTTTTTTGCAAAATACGGTGGCCCATCTGGTGGGTCCTTGCTGCCAGGTGGAGAAATCATTATTTTGCATGTAATAAGGAGGCAATTCCTTGCCGCAGTCGTGGACCCAGCTGTCAGCCTCTCCACGTACAGTACTCTTCCGATGGAAGTCGTTCCTTGACCACATTGACCACGCTGCGCCAAGAGCACCAAGGCGGTGGAAGACAGCGAGGCCAACGAAGGGGACGACGTGGAGCCAGGGAAGACGCGGAAGTGGAGGCCCACGCAGAGAGGAGTACGAGGGTTCACTGGTTCGGCTGTGGTGTGAGGCTGCCATCACCGTCGAATAATAGGGGTGTGGGTGAGTAGAGGGATGACCTGGCCAGTGGTGGGAGCAGTAGGGGGTGGTGAGACCTCCGTGGCAGCATAGCTGGCCATGGGAGGCAGGAGCAGGCAGCACGATCGACGCTGGTTTGGGCAGCTGGAGCAAGAAGACCAGAGGTTGAAGAAGCACTATGACCATTGGATGGACATCGTACGACCACTGAACTAGAATCGTTCATATTGACTAAGTTGACAAAGCCCTCCGTCCGCGTCAACTTAGTAGGCCCACAAGTCAGCCTCCCACCATGGTGGGTCCCAGCTAGCAGGGGGAGTATTCATTTTTTTTGTGCATAATAAGGAGGCACTTCCT